>NW_027488620.1:309236-618472 GCF_050948215.1 Halictus rubicundus
ATCCTATCCTATCCTCCATCCTATCCTATCCTCTATCATATCCTATCCTCTATCCTATCCTACCCTCTTTCCTATCCTATCCTCTATCCTATCCTATCCTCTATCCTATAGTATCATCTATCCTATTCTATCCTCTATCCTATCCTCTATCATATCCAACCCTCTATCGTATCCTCTATCCTATCCTATCCTCTATCCTATCCTATCCTCTATCCGATCCTCTATCCTATCCTATCCTCTATCCTATCCTATCCTCTATCCTATCCTCTATCCTATCCTATCCTCTTTCCTATCCTATCTTCTATCCTATCCTATCCTCTATCCTATCCTATCCTCTATCCTAACCTAGCCTCTATTTTATCCTATCCTCTATCCTATCCTCTATACCATCCTCTATCCTATCCTATCCTCTATCGGATCCTCTATCCTATCCTATCCTCTATCCTATAGTATCATCTATCCTATTCTATCCTCTATCCTATCCTCTATCATATCCAACCCTCTATCGTATCCTCTATCCTATCCTATCCTCTATCCTATCCTATCCTCCATCCTATCCTATCCTCTATCATATCCTATCCTCTATCCTATCCTACCCTCTTTCCTATCCTATCCTCTATCCTATCCTATCCTCTATCCTATAGTATCATCTATCCTATCCTATCCTCTATCCTATAGTATCATCTATCCTATTGTATCCTCTATCCTATCCTCTATCATATCCAACCCTCTATCGTATCCTCTATCCTATTCTATCCTCTATCCTATCCTATCCTCCATCCTATCCTATCCTCTATCCTATCCTATCCTCTATCCTATCCTATCCTCTATCCTATCCTATCCTCTACCCTATCCTCTATCCTATCCTCTATCCTATCCTCTATCCTATCATCTATCCTATCGTATCCTCTATCCTATCCTCTATAATATCGTTTACTCTATCATATCCAATCCTCTATCCTATAATATCATCTATCCTATTCTATCCTCTATCCTATCCTCTATCCTATCCTACCCTCTTTCCTATCCTATCCTCTATCCTATCCTATCCTCTATCCTATCCTCTATCCTATCCTCTATCCTATCCTATCCTCTATTATATCCTATCCTCTATCCTATCCTATCCCCTATCCTATCCTATCCCCTATCCTATCCTCTATCCTATCCTCTATCCTATCCTCTATCCTATCCTATCCTCTATCCTATCCTATCCTCTATCCTATCCTATCCTCTATCCTATCCTATCCCCTATCCGATCCTCTATCCTATCCTATCCTCTATCCTATCCTATCCTCTTTCCTATCCTATCTTCTATCCTATCCTATCCTCTATCCTATCCTATCCTCTATCCTATCCTATCCTCTATAGTATCCTATCCTCTATCCTATCCTATCCTCTATCCTATCCTGTCCTCTATCCTATCCTATCCTCTATAGTATCCTATCCTCTATCCTATCCTATCCTCTATCCTATCCTATCCTCTATCCTATCCTATCCTCTATCCTATCCTATCCTCTATCCTATCCTATCCTCTACCCTATCCTCTATCCTATCCTCTATCCTATCCTCTATCCTATCATCTATCCTATCGTATCCTCTATCCTATCCTCTATAATATCGTTTACTCTATCATATCCAATCCTCTATCCTATAATATCATCTATCCTATTATATCCTCTATTATATCCTCTATCCTATCCTACCCTCTTTCCTATCCTATCCTCTATCCTATCCTATCCTCTATCCTATCCTCTATCCTATCCTCTATCCTATCCTATCCTCTATTATATCCTATCCTCTATCCTATCCTATCCCCTATCCTATCCTATCCCCTATCCTATCCTCTATCCTATCCTCTATCCTATCCTCTATCCTATCCTATCCTCTATCCTATCCTATCCTCTATCCTATCCTCTACCCTATCTTATCCTGTATAATATCGTTTACTCTATCCTATCCTATCCTCTATCCTATCCTATCCTCTATCCTATCCTATCCTCTATCCCATCCTATCCTCTATCCTATCCTATCCTCTATCCTATCCTATCCTCTATCCTATCCTATCCTCTATCCTATCCTATCCTATCCTCTATCCTATTCTATCCTCTATCCTATCCTATCCTCTATCCCATCCTATCCTCTATCCTATCCTATCCTCTATCCTATCCTCTATCCTATCATCTATCCTATCCTCGATCGTATCCTATCCTATCCTCTATCCAATCCTATCCTCTATCCTATCCTATCCTCTATCCTATCCTTTCCTCAATCCTATTATATCCTCAATCCTATTATGTCCTCTATCCTATCCTATCCTCTATCCTATCCTATCCTTTATCCTATTCTATCCTCTATCCTATCCTATCCTCTATCCTATACTATCCTCTTCCTTATCCTATCCTCTATCCTATCCTCTACCCTATCCTATCCTCTATCCTATCCTGTCCTCTATCCTATCCTATCCTCTATCCTATAGTATCATCTATCCTATCCTATCCTCTATCCTATAGTATCATCTATCCTATTGTATCCTCTATCCTATCCTCTATCATATCCAACCCTCTATCGTATCCTCTATCCTATTCTATCCTCTATCCTATCCTATCCTCCATCCTATCCTATCCTCTATCCTATCCTATCCTCTATCCTATCCTATCCTCTATCCTATCCTATCCTCTACCCTATCCTCTATCCTATCCTCTATCCTATCCTCTATCCTATCATCTATCCTATCGTATCCTCTATCCTATCCTCTATAATATCGTTTACTCTATCATATCCAATCCTCTATCCTATAATATCATCTATCCTATTCTATCCTCTATCCTATCCTCTATCCTATCCTACCCTCTTTCCTATCCTATCCTCTATCCTATCCTATCCTCTATCCTATCCTCTATCCTATCCTCTATCCTATCCTATCCTCTATTATATCCTATCCTCTATCCTATCCTATCCCCTATCCTATCCTATCCCCTATCCTATCCTCTATCCTATCCTCTATCCTATCCTCTATCCTATCCTATCCTCTATCCTATCCTATCCTCTATCCTATCCTATCCTCTATCCTATCCTATCCCCTATCCGATCCTCTATCCTATCCTATCCTCTATCCTATCCTATCCTCTTTCCTATCCTATCTTCTATCCTATCCTATCCTCTATCCTATCCTATCCTCTATCCTATCCTATCCTCTATAGTATCCTATCCTCTATCCTATCCTATCCTCTATCCTATCCTGTCCTCTATCCTATCCTATCCTCTATAGTATCCTATCCTCTATCCTATCCTATCCTCTATCCTATCCTATCCTCTATCCTATCCTATCCTCTATCCTATCCTATCCTCTATCCTATCCTATCCTCTACCCTATCCTCTATCCTATCCTCTATCCTATCCTCTATCCTATCATCTATCCTATCGTATCCTCTATCCTATCCTCTATAATATCGTTTACTCTATCATATCCAATCCTCTATCCTATAATATCATCTATCCTATTATATCCTCTATTATATCCTCTATCCTATCCTACCCTCTTTCCTATCCTATCCTCTATCCTATCCTATCCTCTATCCTATCCTCTATCCTATCCTCTATCCTATCCTATCCTCTATTATATCCTATCCTCTATCCTATCCTATCCCCTATCCTATCCTATCCCCTATCCTATCCTCTATCCTATCCTCTATCCTATCCTCTATCCTATCCTATCCTCTATCCTATCCTATCCTCTATCCTATCCTCTACCCTATCTTATCCTGTATAATATCGTTTACTCTATCCTATCCTATCCTCTATCCTATCCTATCCTCTATCCTATCCTATCCTCTATCCCATCCTATCCTCTATCCTATCCTATCCTCTATCCTATCCTATCCTCTATCCTATCCTATCCTCTATCCTATCCTATCCTATCCTCTATCCTATTCTATCCTCTATCCTATCCTATCCTCTATCCCATCCTATCCTCTATCCTATCCTATCCTCTATCCTATCCTCTATCCTATCATCTATCCTATCCTCGATCGTATCCTATCCTATCCTCTATCCAATCCTATCCTCTATCCTATCCTATCCTCTATCCTATCCTTTCCTCAATCCTATTATATCCTCAATCCTATTATGTCCTCTATCCTATCCTATCCTCTATCCTATCCTATCCTTTATCCTATTCTATCCTCTATCCTATCCTATCCTCTATCCTATACTATCCTCTTCCTTATCCTATCCTCTATCCTATCCTCTACCCTATCCTATCCTCTATCCTATCCTGTCCTCTATCCTATCCTATCCTCTATCCTATCCTATCGTCTATCCTATCCTATCCTCTATACTATCCTATCCTCTATCGTATCCTATCCTCTATCCTATTCTATCCTCTATCCTATCCTCTCCTCTATCCTATCCTACCCTCTTTCCTATCCTATCCTCTATCCTATCCTATCCTTTATCCTATTCTATCCTCTATCCTATCCTATCCTCTATCCTATACTATCCTCTTCCTTATCCTATCCTCTATCCTATCCTCCACCCTATCCTATCCTCTATCCTATCCTATCCTCTATCCTATCCTACCCTCTTTCCTATCCTATCCTCTAGCCTATCCTATCCTCTATCCTATCCTATCCTCCATCATATCCTATCCTCTACAAGATACTCTACCCTATCCTATCCTCTATCCTATCCTCTATCCTATCCTGTCCTCTATCCTATCCTATCCTCTATCCTATCCTATCGTCTATCCTATCCTATCCTCTATCCTATCCTATCCTCTATCCTATCCTATCCTCTATCCTATCCTATCCTCTATCCGATCCTCTATCCTATCCTATCCTCTATCCTATCCTCTATCCTATCCTATCCTCTTTCCTATCCTATCTTCTATCCTATCCTATCCTCCATCCTATCCTATCCTCTATCATATCCTATCCTCTATCCTATCCTACCCTCTTTCCTATCCTATCTTCTATCCTATCCTATCCTCTATCCTATAGTATCATCTATCCTATTCTATCCTCTATCCTATCCTCTATCATATCCAACCCTCTATCGTATCCTCTATCCTATCCTATCCTCTATCCTATCCTATCCTCTATCCTATCCTATCCTCTATCCTATCCTATCCTCTGTCCTATCCTATCCTCTATCCTATCCTATCCTCTATCCTATCCTATCCTCTATCCTATCCTATCCTCTATCCTATCCTATCCTCTATCCTATCCTATCCTCTATCCGATCCTCTATCCTATCCTATCCTCTATCCTATCCTCTATCCTATCATCTATCCTATCCTCTATCGTATCCTATCCTATCCTCTATCCAATCCTATCCTCTATCCTATCCTACCCTCTTTCCTATCCTATCCTCTAGCCTATCCTATCCTCTATCCTATCCTATCCTCCATCCTATCCTATCCTCCATCCTATCCTATCCTCTATCCTATCCTATACTCTATCCTATCCTACCCTCTTTCCTATCCTATCCTCTATCCTATCCTATCCTCTATCCTATCCTCTATCCTATCCTATGCTCTATCCTATCCTATCCTCTATCCTATCCTCTATCCGATCCTCTATCCTATCCTATCCTCTATTATATCCTATCCTCTATCCTATCCTATCCTCTATCTTATCCTTTCCTCAATCCTATTATATCCTCAATCCTATTATGTCCTCTACCCTATCCTATCCTCTATCCTATCCTATCCTCTATCCTATCCTACCCTCTTTCCTATCCTATCCTCTAGCCTATCCTATCCTCTAGCCTATCCTATCCTCTATCCTATCCTATCCTCCATCCTATCCTATCCTCTACAAGATCCTCTACCCTATCCTATCCTCTATCCTATCCTCTATCCTATCCTGTCCTCTATCCTATCCTATCCTCTATCCTATCCTATCCTCTATCCTATAATATCCTCTATCCTATCCTATCCTCTTTCCTATCCTATCTTCTATCCTATCCTATCCTCTATCCTATCCTATCCTCTATCCTATCCTATCCTCTATAGTATCCTATCCTCTATCCTATCCTATCCTCTATCCTATCCTATCCTCTATCCTATCCTATCCTCTATCCTATAATATCCTCTATCCTATCCTATCCTCTATCCTATCCTATCCTCTATCCTATCCTATCCTCTATCCTATCCTATCCTCTATCCTATCCTATCCTCTACCCTATCCTCTATCCTATCCTCTATCCTATCCTCTATCCTATCATCTATCCTATCGTATCCTCTATCCTATCCTCTATAATATCGTTTACTCTATCATATCCAATCCTCTATCCTATAATATCATCTATCCTATTCTATCCTCTATCCTATCCTCTATCCTATCCTACCCTCTTTCCTATCCTATCCTCTATCCTATCCTCTATCCTATCCTCTATCCTATCCTCTATCCTATCCTATCCTCTATTATATCCTATCCTCTATCCTATCCTATCCCCTATCCTATCCTATCCCCTATCCTATCCTCTATCCTATCCTCTATCCTATCCTCTATCCTATCCTATCCTCTATCCTATCCTATCCTCTATCCTATCCTCTACCCTATCTTATCCTGTATAATATCGTTTACTCTATCCTATCCTATCCTCTATCCTATCCTATCCTCTATCCTATCCTATCCTCTATCCCATCCTATCCTCTATCCTATCCTATCCTCTATCCTATCCTATCCTCTATCCTATCCTATCCTCTATCCTATCCTATCCTATCCTCTATCCTATTCTATCCTCTATCCTATCCTATCCTCTATCCCATCCTATCCTCTATCCTATCCTATCCTCTATCCTATCCTCTATCCTATCATCTATCCTATCCTCTATCGTATCCTATCCTATCCTCTATCCAATCCTATCCTCTATCCTATCCTATCCTCTATCCTATCCTTTCCTCAATCCTATTATATCCTCAATCCTATTATGTCCTCTATCCTATCCTATCCTCTATCCTATCCTATCCTTTATCCTATTCTATCCTCTATCCTATCCTATCCTCTATCCTATACTATCCTCTTCCTTATCCTATCCTCTATCCTATCCTCTACCCTATCCAATCCTCTATCCTATCCTATCCTCTATCCTATCCTACCCTCTTTCCTATCCTATCCTCTAGCCTATCCTATCCACTATCCTATCCTATCCTCCATCCTATCCTATCCTCTACAAGATCCTCTACCCTATCCTATCCTCTATCCTATCCTCTATCCTATCCTGTCCTCTATCCTATCCTATCCTCTATCCTATCCTATCGTCTATCCTATCCTATCCTCTATACTATCCTATCCTCTATCGTATCCTATCCTCTATCCTATCCTATCCTCTATCCTATCCTCTCCTCTATCCTATCCTACCCTCTTTCCTATCCTATCCTCTATCCTATCCTATCCTTTATCCTATTCTATCCTCTATCCTATCCTATCCTCTATCCTATACTATCCTCTTCCTTATCCTATCCTCTATCCTATCCTCCACCCTATCCTATCCTCTATCCTATCCTATCCTCTATCCTATCCTACCCTCTTTCCTATCCTATCCTCTAGCCTATCCTATCCTCTATCCTATCCTATCCTCCATCATATCCTATCCTCTACAAGATACTCTACCCTATCCTATCCTCTATCCTATCCTCTATCCTATCCTGTCCTCTATCCTATCCTATCCTCTATCCTATCCTATCGTCTATCCTATCCTATCCTCTATCCTATCCTATCCTCTATCCTATCCTATCCTCTATCCTATCCTATCCTCTATCCTATCCGATCCTCTATCCTATCCTATCCTCTATCCTATCCTCTATCCTATCCTATCCTCTTTCATATCCTATCCTCTACAAGATACTCTACCCTATCCTATCCTCTATCCTATCCTCTATCCTATCCTGTCCTCTATCCTATCCTATCCTCTATCCTATCCTATCGTCTATCCTATCCTATCCTCTATCCTATCCTATCCTCTATCCTATCCTATCCTCTATCCTATCCTATCCTCTATCCTATCCTATCCTCTATCCTATCCTATCCTCTATCCTATCCTATATTCTATCCTATCCTATCCTCTATCCTATCCTATCCTCTATCCTATCCTCTATCCTATCCTCTATCCTATCCTATCCTCTATTATATCCTATCCTCTATCCTATCCTATCCCCTATCCTATCCTATCCCCTATCCTATCCTCTATCCTATCCTCTATCCTATCCTCTATCCTATCCTATCCTCTATCCTATCCTATCCTCTATCCTATCCTGTACCCTATCTTATCCTGTATAATATCGTTTACTCTATCCTATCCTATCCCCTATCCTATCCTATCCCCTATCCTATCCTCTATCCTATCCTCTATCCTATCCTCTATCCTATCCTATCCTCTATCCTATCCTCTACCCTATCTTATCCTGTATAATATCGTTTACTCTATCCTATCCTATCCTCTATCCTATCCTATCCTCTATCCTATCCTATCCTCTATCCCATCCTATCCTCTATCCAATCCTATCCTCTATCCTATCCTATCCTCTATCCTATCCTATCCTCTTTCCTATCCTATCTTCTATCCTATCCTATCCTCTATCCTATCCTATCCTCTATCCTATCCTATCCTCTATAGTATCCTATCCTCTATCCTATCCTATCCTCTATCCTATCCTATCCTCTATCCTATCCTATCCTCTATCCGATCCTCTATCCTATCCTATCCTCTATCCTATCCTATCCTCTTTCCTATCCTATCTTCTATCCTATCCTATCCTCTATCCTATCCTATCCTCTATCCTATCCTATCCTCTATAGTATCCTATCCTCTATCCTATCCTATCCTCTATCCTATCCTCTATCCTATCCTATCCTCTATCCTATCCTATCCTCTATCCTATAATATCCTCTATCCTATCCTATCCTCTATCCTATCCTATCCTCTATCCTATCCTATCCTCTTTCCTATCCTATCCTCTATCCTATCCTATCCTCTACCCTATCCTCTATCCTATCCTCTATCCTATCCTCTATCCTATCATCTATCCTATTGTATCCTCTATCCTATCCTCTATAATATCGTTTACTCTATCATATCCAATCCTCTATCCTATAATATCATCTATCCTATTCTATCCTCTATTATATCCTCTATCCTATCCTACCCTCTTTCCTATCCTATCCTCTATCCTATCCTATCCTCTATCCTATCCTCTATCCTATCCTCTATCCTATCCTATCCTCTATTATATCCTATCCTCTATCCTATCCTATCCCCTATCCTATCCTATCCCCTATCCTATCCTCTATCCTATCCTCTATCCTATCCTCTATCCTATCCTCTATCCTATCCTATCCTCTATCCTATCCTCTACCCTATCTTATCCTGTATAATATCGTTTACTCTATCCTATCCTATCCTCTATCCTATCCTATCCTCTATCCTATCCTATCCTCTATCCCATCCTATCCTCTATCCAATCCTATCCTCTATCCTATCCTATCCTCTATCCTATCCTATCCTCTTTCCTATCCTATCTTCTATCCTATCCTATCCTCTATCCTATCCTATCCTCTATCCTATCCTATCCTCTATCCTATCCTATCCTCTATCCTATCCTCTACCCTATCTTATCCTGTATAATATCGTTTACTCTATCCTATCCTATCCTCTATCCTATCCTATTCTCTATCCTATCCTATCCTCTATCCCATCCTATCCTCTATCCTATCCTATCCTCTATCCTATCCTATCCTCTATCCTATCCTATCCTCTATCCTATCCTATCCTATCCTCTATCCTATTCTATCCTCTATCCTATCCTATCCTCTATCCCATCCTATCCTCTATCCTATCCTATCCTCTATCCTATCCTCTATCCTATCCTCTATCCTATCATCTATCCTATCCTCTATCGTATCCTATCCTATTCTCTATCCTATCCTATCCTCTATCCTATCCTATCCTCTATGCTATCCTCTATCCTATCCTATACTCTATCCGATTCTCTATCCTATCCTATCCTCTATCAGATCCTCTATCCTACTATATCATCTATCCTATCCTCTATCGTATCCTATCCTATCCTCTATCCTATCCTATCCTCTATCCTATCCTATCCTCTATCCTATCCTATCCCCTATCCGATCCTCTATCCTATCCTATCCTCTATCCTATCCTATCCTCTTTCCTATCCTATCTTCTATCCTATCCTATCCTCTATCCTATCCTATCCTCTATCCTATCCTATCCTCTATAGTATCCTATCCTCTATCCTATCCTATCCTCTATCCTATCCTATCCTCTATCCTATCCTATCCTCTATCCTATCCTATCCTCTATCCTATAATATCCTCTATCCTATCCTATCCTCTATCCTATCCTATCCTCTATCCTATCCTATCCTCTATCCTATCCTATCCTCTATCCTATCCTATCCTCTACCCTATCCTCTATCCTATCCTCTATCCTATCCTCTATCCTATCATCTATCCTATCGTATCCTCTATCCTATCCTCTATAATATCGTTTACTCTATCATATCCAATCCTCTATCCTATAATATCATCTATCCTATTCTATCCTCTATTATATCCTCTATCCTATCCTACCCTCTTTCCTATCCTATCCTCTATCCTATCCTATCCTCTATCCTATCCTCTATCCTATCCTCTATCCTATCCTCTATCCTATCCTCTATCCTATCCTATCCTCTATTATATCCTATCCTCTATCCTATCCTATCCCCTATCCTATCCTATCCCCTATCCTATCCTCTATCCTATCCTCTATCCTATCCTCTATCCTATCCTATCCTCTATCCTATCCTCTACCCTATCTTATCCTGTATAATATCGTTTACTCTATCCTATCCTATCCTCTATCCTATCCTATCCTCTATCCTATCCTATCCTCTATCCCATCCTATCCTCTATCCAATCCTATCCTCTATCCTATCCTATCCTCTATCCTATCCTATCCTCTTTCCTATCCTATCTTCTATCCTATCCTATCCTCTATCCTATCCTATCCTCTATCCTATCCTATCCTCTATAGTATCCTATCCTCTATCCTATCCTATCCTCTATCCTATCCTATCCTCTATCCTATCCTATCCTCTATCCGATCCTCTATCCTATCCTATCCTCTATCCTATCCTATCCTCTTTCCTATCCTATCTTCTATCCTATCCTATCCTCTATCCTATCCTATCCTCTATCCTATCCTATCCTCTATAGTATCCTATCCTCTATCCTATCCTATCCTCTATATTATCCTATCCTCTATCCTATCCTATCCTCTATCCTATCCTATCCTCTATCCTATCCTATCCTCTATCCTATAATATCCTCTATCCTATCCTATCCTCTATCCTATCCTATCCTCTATCCTATCCTATCCTCTATCCTATCCTATCCTCTATCCTATCCTATCCTCTATCCTATCCTATCCTCTATCCTATCCTATCCTCTACCCTATCCTCTATCCTATCCTCTATCCAGCCTCTATCCTATCATCTATCCTATCGTATCCTCTATCCTATCCTCTATAATATCGTTTACTCTATCATATCCAATCCTCTATCCTATAATATCATCTATCCTATTCTATCCTCTATTATATCCTCTATCCTATCCTACCCTCTTTCCTATCCTATCCTCTATCCTATCCTATCCTCTATCCTATCCTCTATCCTATCCTCTATCCTATCCTATCCTCTATTATATCCTATCCTCTATCCTATCCTATCCCCTATCCTATCCTATCCCCTATCCTATCCTCTATCCTATCCTCTATCCTATCCTCTATCCTATCCTATCCTCTATCCTATCCTATCCTCTATCCTATCCTCTACCCTATCTTATCCTGTATAATATCGTTTACTCTATCCTATCCTATCCTCTATCCTATCCTATCCTCTATCCTATCCTATCCTCTATCCCATCCTATCCTCTATCCTATCCTATCCTCTATCCTATCCTATCCTATCCTCTATCCTATCCTATCCTCTATCCTATCCTATCCTATCCTCTATCCTATTCTATCCTCTATCCTATCCTATCCTCTATCCCATCCTATCCTCTATCCTATCCTATCCTCTACCCTATCCTCTATCCTATCATCTATCCTATCCTCTATCGTATCCTATCCTATCCTCTATCCAATCCTATCCTCTATCCTATCCTATCCTCTATCCTATCCTTTCCTCAATCCTATTATATCCTCAATCCTATTATGTCCTCTATCCTATCCTATCCTCTATCCTATCCTATTCTTTATCCTATTCTATCCTCTATCCTATCCTATCCTCTATCCTATACTATCCTCTTCCTTATCCTATCCTCTATCCTATCCTCTACCCTATCCTATCCTCTATCCTATCCTGTCCTCTATCCTATCCTATCCTCTATCCTATCCTATCGTCTATCCTATCCTATCCTCTATACTATCCTATCCTCTATCCTATCCTATCCTCTATCCTATCCTATCCTCTATCCTATCCTCTACCCTATCTTATCCTGTATAATATCGTTTACTCTATCCTATCCTATCCTCTATCCTATCCTATCCTCTATCCTATCCTATCCTCTATCCCATCGTATCCTCTATCCTATCCTATCCTCTATCCTATCCTATCCTCTATCCTATCCTATCCTCTATCCTATCCTATCCTATCCTCTATCCTTTTCTATCCTCTATCCTATCCTATCCTCTATCCCATCCTATCCTCTATCCTATCCTATCCTCTATCCTATCCTCTATCCTATCATCTATCCTATCCTCTATCGTATCCTATCCTATTCTCTATCCTATCCTATCCTCTATCCTATCCTATCCTCTTTCCTATCCTATCTTCTATCCTATCCTATCCTCTATCCTATCCTGTCCTCTATCCTATCCTATCCTCTATAGTATCCTATCCTCTATCCTATCCTATCCTCTATCCTATCCTATCCTCTATCCTATCCTATCCTCTATCCGATCCTCTATCCTATCCTATCCTCTATCCTATCCTATCCTCTTTCCTATCCTATCTTCTATCCTATCCTATGATCTATCCTATCCTATCCTCTATCCTATCCTATCCTCTATAGTATCCTATCCTCTATCCTATCCTATCCTCTATCCTATCCTATCCTCTATCCTATCCTATCATCTATCCTATCCTCTATCGTATCCTATCCTATCCTCTATCCAATCCTATCCTCTATCCTATCCTATCCTCTATCCTATCCTTTCCTCAATCCTATTATATCCTCAATCCTATTATGTCCTCTATCCTATCCTATCCTCTATCCTATCCTATCCTTTATCCTATTCTATCCTCTATCCTATCCTATCCTCTATCCTATACTATCCTCTTCCTTATCCTATCCTCTATCCTATCCTCTACCCTATCCTATCCTCTATCCTATCCTGTCCTCTATCCTATCCTATCCTCTATCCTATCCTATCGTCTATCCTATCCTATCCTCTATACTATCCTATCCTCTATCGTATCCTATCCTCTATCCTATCCTATCCTCTATCCTATCCTCTCCTCTATCCTATCCTACCCTCTTTCCTATCCTATCCTCTATCCTATCCTATCCTTTATCCTATTCTATCCTCTATCCTATCCTATCCTCTATCCTATACTATCCTCTTCCTTATCCTATCCTCTATCCTATCCTCCACCCTATCCTATCCTCTATCCTATCCTATCCTCTATCCTATCCTACCCTCTATCCTATCCTATCCTCTATCCTATCCTATCCTCTATCCGATCCTCTATCCTATCCTATCCTCTATCCTATCCTCTATCCTATCCTGTCCTCTATCCTATCCTATCCTCTATCCTATCCTATCGTCTATCCTATCCTATGCTCTATCCTATCCTATCCTCTATCCTATCCTATCCTCTATGCTATCCTCTATCCTATCCTATACTCTATCCGATTCTCTATCCTATCCTATCCTCTATCAGATCCTCTATCCTACCCTATCATCTATCCTATCCTCTATCGTATCCTATCCTCTATCCTATCCTATCCTCTATCCTATCCTATCCTCTATCCTATCCTATCCTCTATCCTATTCTATCCTCTATCCTATCCTATCCTCCATCCTATCCTATCCTCTATCCTATCCTATCCTCTATCCTATCCTATCCTCTATCCTATCCTATCCTCTACCCTATCCTCTATCCTATCCTCTATCCGATCCTCTATCCTATCATCTATCCTATCCTATCCTCTATCATATCCTATCCTCTATCCTATCCTACCCTCTTTCCTATCCTATCCTCTATCCTATCCTATCCTCTATCCTATAGTATCATCTATCCTATTCTATCCTCTATCCTATCCTCTATCATATCCAACCCTCTATCGTATCCTCTATCCTATCCTATCCTCTATCCTATCCTATCCTCTATCCTATCCTATCCTCTATCCTATCCTATCCTCTGTCCTATCCTATCCTCTATCCTATCCTATCCTCTATCCTATCCTATCCTCTATCCTATCCTATCCTCTATCCTATCCTATCCTCTATCCTATCCTATCCTCTATCCGATCCTCTATCCTATCCTATCCTCTATCCTATCCTCTATCCTATCCTATCCTCTTTCCTATCCTATCTTCTATCCTATCCTATCCTCTATCCTATCCTATCCTCTATCCTATCCTAGCCTCTATTTTATCCTATCCTCTATCCTATCCTCTATACCATCCTCTATCCTATCCTATCCTCTATCGGATCCTCTATCCTATCCTATCCTCTATCCTATAGTATCATCTATCCTATTCTATCCTCTATCCTATCCTCTATCATATCCAACCCTCTATCGTATCCTCTATCCTATCCTATCCTCTATCCTATCCTATCCTCCATCCTATCCTATCCTCTATCATATCCTATCCTCTATCCTATCCTACCCTCTTTCCTATCCTATCCTCTATCCTATCCTATCCTCTATCCTATAGTATCATCTATCCTATTGTATCCTCTATCCTATCCTCTATCATATCCAACCCTCTATCGTATCCTCTATCCTATTCTATCCTCTATCCTATCCTATCCTCCATCCTATCCTATCCTCTATCCTATCCTATCCTCTATCCTATCCTATCCTCTATCCTATCCTATCCTCTACCCTATCCTCTATCCTATCCTCTATCCGATCCTCTATCCTATCATCTATCCTATCGTATCCTCTATCCTATCCTATCCTCTATCCTATAATATCCTCTATCCTATCCTATCCTCTATCCTATCCTATCCTCTATCCTATCCTATCCTCTATCCTATCCTATCCTCTATCCTATCCTATCCTCTATCCTATCCTATCCTCTATCCTATCCTATCCTCTACCCTATCCTCTATCCTATCCTCTATCCAGCCTCTATCCTATCATCTATCCTATCGTATCCTCTATCCTATCCTCTATAATATCGTTTACTCTATCATATCCAATCCTCTATCCTATAATATCATCTATCCTATTCTATCCTCTATTATATCCTCTATCCTATCCTACCCTCTTTCCTATCCTATCCTCTATCCTATCCTATCCTCTATCCTATCCTCTATCCTATCCTCTATCCTATCCTATCCTCTATTATATCCTATCCTCTATCCTATCCTATCCCCTATCCTATCCTATCCCCTATCCTATCCTCTATCCTATCCTCTATCCTATCCTCTATCCTATCCTATCCTCTATCCTATCCTATCCTCTATCCTATCCTATCCTCTATCCTATCCTCTACCCTATCTTATCCTGTATAATATCGTTTACTCTATCCTATCCTATCCTCTATCCTATCCTATCCTCTATCCTATCCTATCCTCTATCCCATCCTATCCTCTATCCTATCCTATCCTCTATCCTATCCTATCCTATCCTCTATCCTATCCTATCCTCTATCCTATCCTATCCTATCCTCTATCCTATTCTATCCTCTATCCTATCCTATCCTCTATCCCATCCTATCCTCTATCCTATCCTATCCTCTACCCTATCCTCTATCCTATCATCTATCCTATCCTCTATCGTATCCTATCCTATCCTCTATCCAATCCTATCCTCTATCCTATCCTATCCTCTATCCTATCCTTTCCTCAATCCTATTATATCCTCAATCCTATTATGTCCTCTATCCTATCCTATCCTCTATCCTATCCTATTCTTTATCCTATTCTATCCTCTATCCTATCCTATCCTCTATCCTATACTATCCTCTTCCTTATCCTATCCTCTATCCTATCCTCTATCCTATCCTATCCTCTATCCTATCCTGTCCTCTATCCTATCCTATCCTCTATCCTATCCTATCGTCTATCCTATCCTATCCTCTATACTATCCTATCCTCTATCCTATCCTATCCTCTATCCTATCCTATCCTCTATCCTATCCTCTACCCTATCTTATCCTGTATAATATCGTTTACTCTATCCTATCCTATCCTCTATCCTATCCTATCCTCTATCCTATCCTATCCTCTATCCCATCGTATCCTCTATCCTATCCTATCCTCTATCCTATCCTATCCTCTATCCTATCCTATCCTCTATCCTATCCTATCCTATCCTCTATCCTTTTCTATCCTCTATCCTATCCTATCCTCTATCCCATCCTATCCTCTATCCTATCCTATCCTCTATCCTATCCTCTATCCTATCATCTATCCTATCCTCTATCGTATCCTATCCTATTCTCTATCCTATCCTATCCTCTATCCTATCCTATCCTCTTTCCTATCCTATCTTCTATCCTATCCTATCCTCTATCCTATCCTGTCCTCTATCCTATCCTATCCTCTATAGTATCCTATCCTCTATCCTATCCTATCCTCTATCCTATCCTATCCTCTATCCTATCCTATCCTCTATCCGATCCTCTATCCTATCCTATCCTCTATCCTATCCTATCCTCTTTCCTATCCTATCTTCTATCCTATCCTATGATCTATCCTATCCTATCCTCTATCCTATCCTATCCTCTACAGTATCCTATCCTCTATCCTATCCTATCCTCTATCCTATCCTATCCTCTATCCTATCCTATCATCTATCCTATCCTCTATCGTATCCTATCCTATCCTCTATCCAATCCTATCCTCTATCCTATCCTATCCTCTATCCTATCCTTTCCTCAATCCTATTATATCCTCAATCCTATTATGTCCTCTATCCTATCCTATCCTCTATCCTATCCTATCCTTTATCCTATTCTATCCTCTATCCTATCCTATCCTCTATCCTATACTATCCTCTTCCTTATCCTATCCTCTATCCTATCCTCTACCCTATCCTATCCTCTATCCTATCCTGTCCTCTATCCTATCCTATCCTCTATCCTATCCTATCGTCTATCCTATCCTATCCTCTATACTATCCTATCCTCTATCGTATCCTATCCTCTATCCTATCCTATCCTCTATCCTATCCTCTCCTCTATCCTATCCTACCCTCTTTCCTATCCTATCCTCTATCCTATCCTATCCTTTATCCTATTCTATCCTCTATCCTATCCTATCCTCTATCCTATACTATCCTCTTCCTTATCCTATCCTCTATCCTATCCTCCACCCTATCCTATCCTCTATCCTATCCTATCCTCTATCCTATGCTACCCTCTATCCTATCCTATCCTCTATCCTATCCTATCCTCTATCCGATCCTCTATCCTATCCTATCCTCTATCCTATCCTCTATCCTATCCTGTCCTCTATCCTATCCTATCCTCTATCCTATCCTATCGTCTATCCTATCCTATGCTCTATCCTATCCTATCCTCTATCCTATCCTATCCTCTATGCTATCCTCTATCCTATCCTATACTCTATCCGATTCTCTATCCTATCCTATCCTCTATCAGATCCTCTATCCTACCCTATCATCTATCCTATCCTCTATCGTATCCTATCCTCTATCCTATCCTATCCTCTATCCTATCCTATCCTCTATCCTATCCTATCCTCTATCCTATCCTATCCTCTATCCTATCCTATCCTCTATCCTATCCTATCCTCTATCCGATCCTCTATCCTATCCTATCCTCTATCCTATCCTCTATCCTATCCTATCCTCTTTCCTATCCTATCTTCTATCCTATCCTATCCTCCATCCTATCCTATCCTCTATCATATCCTATCCTCTATCCTATCCTACCCTCTTTCCTATCCTATCCTCTATCCTATCCTATCCTCTATCCTATAGTATCATCTATCCTATTCTATCCTCTATCCTATCCTCTATCATATCCAACCCTCTATCGTATCCTCTATCCTATCCTATCCTCTATCCTATCCTATCCTCTATCCTATCCTATCCTCTATCCTATCCTATCCTCTGTCCTATCCTATCCTCTATCCTATCCTATCCTCTATCCTATCCTATCCTCTATCCTATCCTATCCTCTATCCTATCCTATCCTCTATCCTATCCTATCCTCTATCCGATCCTCTATCCTATCCTATCCTCTATCCTATCCTCTATCCTATCCTATCCTCTTTCCTATCCTATCTTCTATCCTATCCTATCCTCTATCCTATCCTATCCTCTATCCTATCCTAGCCTCTATTTTATCCTATCCTCTATCCTATCCTCTATACCATCCTCTATCCTATCCTATCCTCTATCGGATCCTCTATCCTATCCTATCCTCTATCCTATAGTATCATCTATCCTATTCTATCCTCTATCCTATCCTCTATCATATCCAACCCTCTATCGTATCCTCTATCCTATCCTATCCTCTATCCTATCCTATCCTCCATCCTATCCTATCCTCTATCATATCCTATCCTCTATCCTATCCTACCCTCTTTCCTATCCTATCCTCTATCCTATCCTATCCTCTATCCTATAGTATCATCTATCCTATTGTATCCTCTATCCTATCCTCTATCATATCCAACCCTCTATCGTATAATCTATCCTATTCTATCCTCTATCCTATCCTATCCTCCATCCTATCCTATCCTCTATCCTATCCTATCCTCTATCCTATCCTATCCTCTATCCTATCCTATCCTCTACCCTATCCTCTATCCTATCCTCTATCCGATCCTCTATCCTATCATCTATCCTATCGTATCCTCTATCCTATCCTCTATAATATCGTTTACTCTATCATATCCAATCCTCTATCCTATAATATCATCTATCCTATTCTATCCTCTATCCTATCCTCTATCCTATCCTACCCTCTTTCCTATCCTATCCTCTATCCTATCCTATCCTCTATCCTATCCTCTATCCTATCCTCTATCCTATCCTATCCCCTATCCTATCCTATCCCCTATCCTATCCTCTATCCTATCCTCTATCCTATCCTCTATCCATTCCTATCCTCTATCCTATCCTCTACCCTATCTTATCCTGTATAATATCGTTTACTCTATCCTATCCTATCCTCTATCCTATCCTATCCTCTATCCTATCCTATCCTCTATCCCATCCTATCCTCTATCCTATCCTATCCTCTATCCTATCCTATCCTCTATCCTATCCTATCCTCTATCCTATCCTATCCTCTATCCTATCCTATCCTATCCTCTATCCTATTCTATCCTCTATCCTATCCTATCCTCTATCCCATCCTATCCTCTATCCTATCCTATCCTCTATCCTATCCTCTATCCTATCATCTATCCTATCCTCTATCGTATCCTATCCTATCCTCTATCCAATCCTATCCTCTATCCTATCCTATCCTCTATCCTATCCTTTCCTCAATCCTATTATATCCTCAATCCTATTATGTCCTCTATCCTATCCTATCCTCTATCCTATCCTATCCTTTATCCTATTCTATCCTCTATCCTATCCTATCCTCTATCCTATACTATCCTCTTCCTTATCCTATCCTCTATCCTATCCTCTACCCTATCCTATCCTCTATCCTATCCTATCCTCTATCCTATCCTACCCTCTTTCCTATCCTATCCTCTAGCCTATCCTATCCTCTATCCTATCCTATCCTCCATCCTATCCTATCCTCTACAAGATCCTCTACCCTATCCTATCCTCTATCCTATCCTCTATCCTATCCTGTCCTCTATCCTATCCTATCCTCTATCCTATCCTATCGTCTATCCTATCCTATCCTCTATACTATCCTATCCTCTATCCTATCCTATCCTCTATCCTATCCTCTATCCTATCCTATGCTCTATCCTATCCTATCCTCTATCCTATCCTCTATCCGATCCTCTATCCTATCCTATCCTCTATTATATGCTATCCTTTATCCTATCCTATCCTCTATCCTATCCTTTCCTCAATCCTATTATATCCTCAATCCTATTATGTCCTCTATCCTATCCTATCCTCTATCCTATCCTATCCTTTATCCTATTCTATCCTCTATCCTATCCTATCCTCTATCCTATCCTCTATCCTATCATCTATCCTATCCTCTATCGTATCCTATCCTATCCTCTATCCTATCCTATCCTCTATCCGATCCTCTATCCTATCCTACCCTGTATCCTATCCTATCCTCTATCAGATCCTCTATCCTATCCTATCATATATCCTATCCTCTACCGTATCCTATCCTATCCTCTATCCTATCCTATCCTATCCTATCCTCTATCCTATCCTATCCTATCCTCTATCCTATCCTATCCTATCCTATCCTCTATCCTATCCTATCCTCTATCCTATCCTCTCCTCTATCCTATCCTACCCTCTTTCCAATCCTATCCTCTATCCTATCCTATCTTCTATCCGATCCTCTATCCTATCCTAGCCTCTATTTTATCCTATCCTCTATCCTATCCTCTATACCATCCTCTATCCTATCCTATCCTCTATCGGATCCTCTATCCTATCCTATCCTCTATCGGATCCTCTATCCTATCCTAGCCTCTATCCTATAGTATCATCTATCCTATTCTATCCTCTATCATATCCAACCCTCTATCGTATCCTCTATCCTATCCTATCCTCTATCCTATCCTATCCTCCATCCTATCCTATCCTCTATCATATCCTATCCTCTATCCTATCCTACCCTCTTTCCTATCCTATCCTCTATCCTATCCTATCCTCTATCCTATAGTATCATCTATCCTATTGTATCCTCTATCCTATCCTCTATCATATCCAACCCTCTATCGTATCCTCTATCCTATTCTATCCTCTATCCTATCCTATCCTCCATCCTATCCTATCCTCTATCCTATCCTATCCTCTATCCTATCCTACCCTCTATCCTATCCTACCCTCTTTCCTATCCTATCCTCTATCCTATCCTATCCTCTATCCTATCCTCTATCCTATCCTATGCTCTATCCTATCCTATCCTCTATCCTATCCTCTATCCGATCCTATCCTCTATCAGATACTCTATCCTATCCTATCATATATCCTATCCTCTACCGTATCCTATCCTATCCTCTATCCTATCCTATCCTATCCTATCCTCTATCCTATCCTATCCTATCCTCTATCCTATCCTATCCTATCCTATCCTCTATCCTATCCTATCCTCTATCCTATCCTCTCCTCTATCCTATCCTACCCTCTTTCCAATCCTATCCTCTATCCTATCCTATCTTCTATCCGATCCTCTATCCTATCCTATCCTCTATCCTATAGTATCATCTATCCTATTCTATCCTCTATCCTATCCTCTATCATATCCAACCCTCTATCGTATCCTCTATCCTATCCTATCCTCTAACCTATCCTATCCTCCATCCTATCCTATCCTCTATCCTATCCTATCCTCTATCCTATCCTATCCTCTATCCTGTCCTACCCTCTTTCCAATCCTATCCTCTATCCTATCCTATCCTCTATCCGATCCTCTATCCTATCCTAGCCTCTATTTTATCCTATCCTCTATCCTATCCTCTATACCATCCTCTATCCTATCCTATCCTCTATCGGATCCTCTATCCTATCCTATCCTCTATCCTATAGTATCATCTATCCTATTCTATCCTCTATCCTATCCTCTATCATATCCAACCTTTATCGTATCCTATCCTCTATCCTATCCTATCCTCTATCCTATCCTATCCTCTATCCTATCCTATCCTCTATCCTATCCTTTCCTCTATCCTATCCTATCCTCTATCCGATTCTCTATCCTATCCTATCTTCTATCCTCTCCTATCCTATCCTCTATCCTATCCTATCCTCTATCCTATCCTATCCTCTATGCTAACCTATCCTCTATCCTATCCTATCATCTATCCTATTATATCCTCTATCCTATGCTATCCTCTATCCTATCCTATCCTCTATCCTATCCTATGCTCTATCCTATCCTATCCTCTATCCTATCCTACCCTCTATCCTATCCTATCCTCTATCCTATCCTATCCTCTATCCTATCCTATCCTCTATCCTATCCTATCCTCTATCCTATCCTATCCTCTATCCTATCCTATCCTCTATCCTATCCTATCCTCTATCCTATCCTATCCTATCCTCTATCCTATCCTATCCTCTATCCTATCCTCTCCTCTATCCTATCCTACCCTCTTTCCAATCCTATCCTCTATCCTATCCTATCCTCTATCGGATCCTCTATCCTATCCTATCCTCTATCCTATCCTCTATCCTATCCTCTATCCTATCCTCTATCCTATCCTATTCTCTATCCGATTCTCTATCCTATCCTATCCTCTATACTATCCTATCCTCTATCCTATCCTATCCTCCATCCTATCCTATCCTCTATCCTATCCTCTCCTCTATCCTATCCTACCCTCTTTCCTATCCTATCCTCTATCCTATCCTATCCTCTATCCTATCCTCTATCCTATCCTCTATCCTCTCCTATCCTCTATTATATCCTATCCTCTATCCTATCCTATCCCCTATCCTATCCTATCCTCTATCCTATCCTCTATCCTATCCTCTATCCTATCCTCTATCCTATCCTATCCTCTATCCTATCCTCTACCCTATCTTATCCTGTATAATATCGTTTACTCTATCATATCCTATCCTCTATCCTATAGTATCATCTATCCTATTCTATCCTCTATCCTATCCTCTATCATATCCAATCCTCTATCGTATCCTCTATCCTATCCTATCCTCTATCCTATCCTATCCTCCATCCTATCCTATCCTCTATCCTATCCTATCCTCTATCCGATCCTCTATCCTATCCTATCCTCTATTATATCCTATCCTCTATCCTATCCTATCCTGTATCCTATCCTTTCCTCAATCCTATTATATCAACAATCCTATTATGTCCTCTATCCCATCCTATACTCTATCCTATCCTATCCTTTATCCTATTCTATCCTCTATCCTATCCTATCCTCTATCCTATACTATCCTCTTCCTTATCCTATCCTCTATCCTATCCTCTACCCTATCCTATCCTCTATCCTATCCTATCCTCTATCCTATCGTACCCTCTTTCCTATCCTATCCTCTAGCCTATCCTATCCTCTATCCTATCCTATCCTCCGTCCTATCCTATCCTCTATAAGATCCTCTATCCTATCCTATCCTCTATCCTATCCTCTATCCTATCCTCTATCCTATCCTCTATCCTATCCTCTATACTATCCTGTCCTCTATCCTATCCTATCCTCTATCCTATCATATCCTCTATCCTATCCTATCCTCTATCCTATCCTATCCTCTATCCTATCCTCTATCCTATCCAATTACCTATCCTATCCTCTATCCTATCCTTTCCTCTATCCTATCCTATCCTCTATCCTATCCTATACTCTATCCGATTCTCTATCCTATCCTATCCTCTATCAGATCCTCTATCCTACCCTATCATCTATCCTATCCTCTATCGTATCCTATCCTATCCTCTACCCTATCCTATCCTCTATCCTATCCTATCCTCTATCCTATCCTACCCTCTTTCCTATCCTATCCTCTAGCCTATCCTATCCTCTATCCTATCCTATCCTCCATCCTATCCTATCCTCTACAAGATCCTCTACCCTATCCTATCCTCTATCCTATCCTCTATCCTATCCTGTCCTCTATCCTATCCTATCCTCTATCCTATCCTATCGTCTATCCTATCCTATCCTCTATACTATCCTATCCTCTATCCTATCCTATCCCCTATCCTATCCTATCCTCTATCCTATCCTCTCCTCTATCCTATCCTACCCTCTTTCCTATCCTATCCTCTATCCTATCCTATCCTCTATCCTATCCTCTATCCTATCCTCTATCCTATCTTATCCTCTATTATATCCTATCCTCTATCCTATCCTATTCCCTATCCTATCCTATCCTCTATCCTATCCTCTATCCTATCCTCTATCCTATCCTCTATCCTATCCTATCCTCTATCCTATCCTCTATCCTATCCTCTATCCTATCCTCTATCCTATCCTCTATCCTATCCTATCCTCTATCCTATCCTCTATCCTATCCTATGCTCTATCCTATCCTATCCTCTATCCTATCCTCTATCCGATCCACTATCCTATCCTATCCTCTATTATATCCTATCCTCTATCCTATCCTATCCTCTATCCTATCCTTTCCTCAATCCTATTATATCCTCAATCCTATTATGTCCTCTATCCTATCCTATCCTCTATCCTATCCCATCCTTTATCCTATTCTATCCTCTATCCTATCCTATCCTCTATCCTATACTATCCTCTTCCTTATCCTATCCTCTATCCTATCCTCTACCCTATCCTATCCTCTATCCTATCCTATCCTCTATCCTATCCTACCCTCTTTCCTATCCTATCCTCTATCCTATCCTATCCTCTATCCTATCCTCTATCCTATCCTATGCTCTATCCTATCCTATCCTCTATCCTATCCTCTATCCGATCCTCTATCCTATCCTATCCTCTATTATATGCTATCCTTTATCCTATCCTATCCTCTATCCTATCCTTTCCTCAATCCTATTATATCCTCAATCCTATTATGTCCTCTATCCTATCCTATCCTCTATCCTATCCTATCCTTTATCCTATTCTATCCTCTATCCTATCCTATCCTCTATCCTATCCTCTATCCTATCATCTATCCTATCCTCTATCGTATCCTATCCTATCCTCTATCCAATCCTATCCTCTATCCTATCCTATCCTCTATCCTATCCTTTCCTGTATCCTATCCTATCCTCTATCCTATCCTATCCTCTATCCGATCCTCTATCCTATCCTATCCTGTATCCTATCCTATCCTCTATCAGATCCTCTATCCTATCCTATCATATATCCTATCCTCTACCGTATCCTATCCTATCCTCTATCCTATCCTATCCTATCCTATCCTCTATCCTATCCTATCCTATCCTCTATCCTATCCTATCCTATCCTATCCTCTATCCTATCCTATCCTCTATCCTATCCTCTCCTCTATCCAATCCTACCCTCTTTCCAATCCTATCCTCTATCCTATCCTATCTTCTATCCGATCCTCTATCCTATCCTAGCCTCTATTTTATCCTATCCTCTATCCTATCCTCTATACCATCCTCTATCCTATCCTATCCTCTATCGGATCCTCTATCCTATCCTATCCTCTATCGGATCCTCTATCCTATCCTATCCTCTATCCTATAGTATCATCTATCCTATTCTATCCTCTATCATATCCAACCCTCTATCGTATCCTCTATCCTATCCTATCCTCTATCCTATCCTATCCTCCATCCTATCCTATCCTCTATCATATCCTATCCTCTATCCTATCCTACCCTCTTTCCTATCCTATCCTCTATCCTATCCTATCCTCTATCCTATAGTATCATCTATCCTATTGTATCCTCTATCCTATCCTCTATCATATCCAACCCTCTATCGTATCCTCTATCCTATTCTATCCTCTATCCTATCCTATCCTCCATCCTATCCTATCCTCTATCCTATCCTATCCTCTATCCTATCCTACCCTCTTTCCTATCCTATCCTCTATCCTATCCTATCCTCTATCCTATCCTCTATCCTATCCTATGCTCTATCCTATCCTATCCTCTATCCTATCCTCTATCCGATCCTATCCTCTATCAGATCCTCTATCCTATCCTATCATATATCCTATCCTCTACCGTATCCTATCCTATCCTCTATCCTATCCTATCCTATCCTATCCTCTATCCTATCCTATCCTATCCTCTATCCTATCCTATCCTATCCTATGCTCTATCCTATCCTATCCTCTATCCTATCCTCTATCCGATCCACTATCCTATCCTATCCTCTATTATATCCTATCCTCTATCCTATCCTATCCTCTATCCTATCCTTTCCTCAATCCTATTATATCCTCAATCCTATTATGTCCTCTATCCTATCCTATCCTCTATCCTATCCTATCCTCTACAAGATCCTCTACCCTATCCTATCCTCTATCCTATCCTCTATCCTATCCTGTCCTCTATCCTATCCTATCCTCTATCCTATCCTATCGTCTATCCTATCCTATCCTCTATCCTATCCTACCCTCTTTCCAATCCTATCCTCTATCCTATCCTATCCTCTATCCGATCCTCTATCCTATCCTCTATACCATCCTCTATCCTATCCTATCCTCTATCGGATCCTCTATCCTATCCTATCCTCTATCCTATCCTCTATCCTATCCTCTATCCTATCCTCTATCCTATCCTCTATCCTATCCTCTATCCTATCCTATCCTCTATCCGATTCTCTATCCTATCCTATCCTCTATACTATCCTATCCTCTATCCTATCCTATCCTCTATCCTATCCTATCCTCTATCCTATCCTCTCCTGTATCCTATCCTACCCTCTTTCCTATCCTATCCTCTATCCTATCCTATCCTCTATCCTATCCTCTCCTGTATCCTATCCTACCCTCTTTCCTATCCTATCCTCTATCCTATCCTATCCTCTATCCTATCCTCTATCCTATCCTCTATCCTATCCTCTATCCTATCTTATCCTCTATTATATCCTATCCTCTATCCTATCCTATTCCCTATCCTATCCTATCCTCTATCCTATCCTCTATCCTATCCTCTATCCTATCCTCTATCCTATCCTATCCTCTATCCTATACTCTATCCTATCCTCTATCCTATCCTCTATCCTATCCTATGCTCTATCCTATCCTATCCTCTATCCTATCCTCTATCCGATCCTCTATCCTATCTATCCTCTATCCTATCCTATCCTTTATCCTATTCTATCCTCTATCCTATCCTTTCCTCAATCCTATTATATCCTCAATCCTATTATGTCCTCTATCCTATCCTATCCTCTATCCTATCCTATCCTTTATCCTATTCTATCCTCTATCCTATCCTATCCTCTATCGGATCCTCTATCCTATCCTATCCTCTATCCTATAGTATCATCTATCCTATTCTATCCTCTATCCTATCCTCTATCATATCCAACCTCTATCGTATCCTATCCTCTATCCTATCCTATCCTCTATCCTATCCTATCCTCTATCCTATCCTATCCTCTATCCTATCCTTTCCTCTATCCTATCCTATCCTCTATCCGATTCTCTATCCTATCCTATCTTCTATCCTCTCCTATCCTATCCTCTATCCTATCCTATCCTCTATCCTATCCTATCCTCTATGCTAACCTATCCTCTATCCTATCATATCATCTATCCTATTATATCCTCTATCCTATGCTATCCTCTATCCTATCCTATCCTCTATCCTATCCTATCCTCTATCCTATCCTATCCTCTATCCTATCATATCCTCTATCCTATCCTATCCTCTATCCTATCCTATCCTCTATCCTATCCTATCCTCTATCCTATCCTATCCTCTATCCTATCCTATCCTCTATCCTATCCTATCCTATCCTCTATCCTATCCTATCCTCTATCCTATCCTCTCCTCTATCCTATCCTACCCTCTTTCCAATCCTATCCTCTATCCTATCCTATCCTCTATCCGATCCTCTATCCTATCCTATCCTCTATCCTATCCTCTATCCTAACCTCTATCCTATCCTCTATCCTATCCTATCCTCTATCCGATTCTCTATCCTATCCTATCCTCTATACTATCCTATC
The DNA here is from genome assembly GCF_050948215.1 of Halictus rubicundus. Taxonomy (NCBI): domain Eukaryota; kingdom Metazoa; phylum Arthropoda; class Insecta; order Hymenoptera; family Halictidae; genus Halictus; species Halictus rubicundus. The sequence continues at coordinate 337,198 of NW_027488620.1, forward strand.
CTCTATCCTATCCTATCCTCCATCCTATCCTATCCTCTATCCTATCCTCTCCTCTATCCTATCCTACCCTCTTTCCTATCCTATCCTCTATCCTATCCTATCCTCTATCCTATCCTCTATCCTATCCTCTATCCTCTCCTATCCTCTATTATATCCTATCCTCTATCCTATCCTATCCCCTATCCTATCCTATCCTCTATCCTATCCTCTATCCTATCCTCTATCCTATCCTATCCTCTATCCTATCCTCTACCCTATCTTATCCTGTATAATATCGTTTACTCTATCATATCCTATCCTCTATCCTATAGTATCATCTATCCTATTCTATCCTCTATCCTATCCTCTATCATATCCAATCCTCTATCGTATCCTCTATCCTATCCTATCCTCTATCCTATCCTATCCTCCATCCTATCCTATCCTCTATCCTATCCTATCCTCTATCCGATCCTGTATCCTATCCTATCCTCTATTATATCCTATCCTCTATCCTATCCTATCCTGTATCCTATCCTTTCCTCAATCCTATTATATCAACAATCCTATTATGTCCTCTATCCCATCCTATACTCTATCCTATCCTATCCTTTATCCTATTCTATCCTCTATCCTATCCTCTCCTCTATCCTATCCTACCCTCTTTCCTATCCTATCCTCTATCCTATCCTATCCTCTATCCTATCCTCTATCCTATCCTCTATCCTATCTTATCCTCTATTATATCCTATCCTCTATCCTATCCTATTCCCTATCCTATCCTATCCTCTATCCTATCCTCTATCCTATCCTCTATCCTATCCTCTATCCTATCCTATCCTCTATCCTATCCTCTATCCTATCCTCTATCCTATCCTCTATCCTATCCTCTATCCTATCCTATCCTCTATCCTATCCTCTATCCTATCCTATGCTCTATCCTATCCTATCCTCTATCCTATCCTCTATCCGATCCACTATCCTATCCTATCCTCTATTATATCCTATCCTCTATCCTATCCTATCCTCTATCCTATCCTTTCCTCAATCCTATTATATCCTCAATCCTATTATGTCCTCTATCCTATCCTATCCTCTATCCTATCCCATCCTTTATCCTATTCTATCCTCTATCCTATCCTATCCTCTATCCTATCCTCTATCCTATCCTATGCTCTATCCTATCCTATCCTCTATCCTATCCTCTATCCGATCCTCTATCCTATCCTATCCTCTATTACATGCTATCCTTTATCCTATCCTATCCTCTATCCTATCCTTTCCTCAATCCTATTATATCCTCAATCCTATTATGTCCTCTATCCTATCCTATCCTCTATCCTATCCTATCCTTTATCCTATTCTATCCTCTATCCTATCCTATCCTCTATCCTATCCTCTATCCTATCATCTATCCTATCCTCTATCGTATCCTATCCTATCCTCTATCCAATCCTATCCTCTATCCTATCCTATCCTCTATCCTATCCTTTCCTGTATCCTATCCTATCCTCTATCCTATCCTATCCTCTATCCGATCCTCTATCCTATCCTATCCTGTATCCTATCCTATCCTCTATCAGATCCTCTATCCTATCCTATCATATATCCTATCCTCTACCGTATCCTATCCTATCCTCTATCCTATCCTATCCTATCCTATCCTCTATCCTATCCTATCCTATCCTCTATCCTATCCTATCCTATCCTATCCTCTATCCTATCCTATCCTCTATCCTATCCTCTCCTCTATCCTATCCTACCCTCTTTCCAATCCTATCCTCTATCCTATCCTATCTTCTATCCGATCCTCTATCCTATCCTAGCCTCTATTTTATCCTATCCTCTATCCTATCCTCTATACCATCCTCTATCCTATCCTATCCTCTATCGGATCCTCTATCCTATCCTATCCTCTATCGGATCCTCTATCCTATCCTATCCTATAGTATCATCTATCCTATTCTATCCTCTATCATATCCAACCCTCTATCGTATCCTCTATCCTATCCTATCCTCTATCCTATCCTATCCTCCATCCTATCCTATCCTCTATCATATCCTATCCTCTATCCTATCCTACCCTCTTTCCTATCCTATCCTCTATCCTATCCTATCCTCTATCCTATAGTATCATCTATCCTATTGTATCCTCTATCCTATCCTCTATCATATCCAACCCTCTATCGTATCCTCTATCCTATTCTATCCTCTATCCTATCCTATCCTCCATCCTATCCTATCCTCTATCCTATCCTATCCTCTATCCTATCCTACCCTCTTTCCTATCCTATCCTCTATCCTATCCTATCCTCTATCCTATCCTCTATCCTATCCTATGCTCTATCCTATCCTATCCTCTATCCTATCCTCTATCCGATCCTATCCTCTATCAGATCCTCTATCCTATCCTATCATATATCCTATCCTCTACCGTATCCTATCCTATCCTCTATCCTATCCTATCCTATCCTATCCTCTATCCTATCCTATCCTATCCTCTATCCTATCCTATCCTATCCTATGCTCTATCCTATCCTATCCTTTATCCTATCCTCTATCCGATCCACTATCCTATCCTATCCTCTATTATATCCTATCCTCTATCCTATCCTATCCTCTATCCTATCCTTTCCTCAATCCTATTATATCCTCAATCCTATTATGTCCTCTATCCTATCCTATCCTCTATCCTATCCTATCCTCTACAAGATCCTCTACCCTATCCTATCCTCTATCCTATCCTCTATCCTATCCTGTCCTCTATCCTATCCTATCCTCTATCCTATCCTATCGTCTATCCTATCCTATCCTCTATCCTATCCTACCCTCTTTCCAATCCTATCCTCTATCCTATCCTATCCTCTATCCGATCCTCTATCCTATCCTCTATACCATCCTCTATCCTATCCTATCCTCTATCGGATCCTCTATCCTATCCTATCCTCTATCCTATCCTCTATCCTATCCTCTATCCTATCCTCTATCCTATCCTCTATCCTATCCTCTATCCTATCCTATCCTCTATCCGATTCTCTATCCTATCCTATCCTCTATACTATCCTATCCTCTATCCTATCCTATCCTCTATCCTATCCTATCCTCTATCCTATCCTCTCCTGTATCCTATCCTACCCTCTTTCCTATCCTATCCTCTATCCTATCCAATCCTCTATCCTATCCTCTCCTGTATCCTATCCTACCCTCTTTCCTATCCTATCCTCTATCCTATCCTATCCTCTATCCTATCCTCTATCCTATCCTCTATCCTATCCTCTATCCTATCCTCTATCCTATCCTCTATCCTATCTTATCCTCTATTATATCCTATCCTCTATCCTATCCTATTCCCTATCCTATCCTATCCTCTATCCTATCCTCTATCCTATCCTCTATCCTATCCTCTATCCTATCCTATCCTCTATCCTATACTCTATCCTATCCTCTATCCTATCCTCTATCCTATCCTATGCTCTATCCTATCCTATCCTCTATCCTATCCTCTATCCGATCCTCTATCCTATCTATCCTCTATCCTATCCTATCCTTTATCCTATTCTATCCTCTATCCTATCCTTTCCTCAATCCTATTATATCCTCAATCCTATTATGTCCTCTATCCTATCCTATCCTCTATCCTATCCTATCCTTTATCCTATTCTATCCTCTATCCTATCCTATCCTCTATCGGATCCTCTATCCTATCCTATCCTCTATCCTATAGTATCATCTATCCTATTCTATCCTCTATCCTATCCTCTATCATATCCAACCTCTATCGTATCCTATCCTCTATCCTATCCTATCCTCTATTATATCCTATCCTCTATCCTATCCTATCCTCTATCCTATCCTTTCCTCTATCCTATCCTATCCTCTATCCGATTCTCTATCCTATCCTATCTTCTATCCTCTCCTATCCTATCCTCTATCCTATCCTATCCTCTATCCTATCCTATCCTCTATGCTAACCTATCCTCTATCCTATCATATCATCTATCCTATTATATCCTCTATCCTATGCTATCCTCTATCCTATCCTATCCTCTATCCTATCCTATCCTCTATCCTATCCTATCCTCTATCCTATCCTATCCTCTATCCTATCCTATCCTCTATCCTATCCTATCCTCTATCCTATCCTATCCTCTATCCTATCCTATCCTCTATCCTATCCTATCCTCTATCCTATCCTATCCTATCCTCTATCCTATCCTATCCTCTATCCTATCCTCTCCTCTATCCTATCCTACCCTCTTTCCAATCCTATCCTCTATCCTATCCTATCCTCTATCCGATCCTCTATCCTATCCTATCCTCTATCCTATCCTCTATCCTAACCTCTATCCTATCCTCTATCCTATCCTATCCTCTATCCGATTCTCTATCCTATCCTATCCTCTATACTATCCTATCCTCTATCCTATCCTATCCTCCATCCTATCCTATCCTCTATCCTATCCTCTCCTCTATCCTATCCTACCCTCTTTCCTATCCTATCCTCTATCCTATCCTATCCTCTATCCTATCCTCTATCCTATCCTCTATCCTCTCCTATCCTCTATTATATCCTATCCTCTATCCTATCCTATCCCCTATCCTATCCTATCCTCTATCCTATCCTCTATCCTATCCTCTATCCTATCCTATCCTCTATCCTATCCTCTACCCTATCTTATCCTGTATAATATCGTTTACTCTATCATATCCTATCCTCTATCCTATAGTATCATCTATCCTATTCTATCCTCTATCCTATCCTCTATCATATCCAATCCTCTATCGTATCCTCTATCCTATCCTATCCTCTATCCTATCCTATCCTCCATCCTATCCTATCCTCTATCCTATCCTATCCTCTATCCGATCCTGTATCCTATCCTATCCTCTATTATATCCTATCCTCTATCCTATCCTATCCTGTATCCTATCCTTTCCTCAATCCTATTATATCAACAATCCTATTATGTCCTCTATCCCATCCTATACTCTATCCTATCCTATCCTTTATCCTATTCTATCCTCTATCCTATCCTATCCTCTATCCTATACTATCCTCTTCCTTATCCTATCCTCTATCCTATCCTCTACCCTATCCTATCCTCTATCCTATCCTATCCTCTATCCTATCGTACCCTCTTTCCTATCCTATCCTCTAGCCTATCCTATCCTCTATCCTATCCTATCCTCCATCCTATCCTATCCTCTATAAGATCCTCTATCCTATCCTATCCTCTATCCTATCCTCTATCCTATCCTCTATCCTATCCTCTATCCTATCCTCTATCCTATCCTCTATACTATCCTGTCCTCTATCCTATCCTATCCTCTATCCTATCATATCCTCTATCCTATCCTATCCTCTATCCTATCCTATCCTCTATACTATCCTATCCTCTATCCTATCCTATCCTCTATCCTATCCTATCCTCTATCCTATCCTATCCTCCATCCTATCCTATCCTCTATCATATCCAATCCTCTATCGTATCCTCTATCCTATCCTATCCTCTATCCTATCCTATCCTCTATGCTAACCTATCCTCTATCCTATCATATCATCTATCCTATTATATCCTCTATCCTATGCTATCCTCTATCCTATCCTATCCTCTATCCTATCCTATCCTCTATCCTATCCTATCCTCTATCCTATCCTATCCTCTATCCTATCCTATCCTCTATCCTATCCTATCCTCTATCCTATCCTATCCTCTATCCTATCCTATCCTCTATCCTATCCTATCCTCTATCCTATCCTATCCTATCCTCTATCCTATCCTATCCTCTATCCTATCCTCTCCTCTATCCTATCCTACCCTCTTTCCAATCCTATCCTCTATCCTATCCTATCCTCTATCCGATCCTCTATCCTATCCTATCCTCTATCCTATCCTCTATCCTATCCTCTATCCTATCCTCTATCCTATCCTATCCTCTATCCGATTCTCTATCCTATCCTATCCTCTATACTATCCTATCCTCTATCCTATCCTATCCTCCATCCTATCCTATCCTCTATCCTATCCTCTCTTCTATCCTATCCTACCCTCTTTCCTATCCTATCCTCTATCCTATCCTATCCTCTATCCTATCCTCTATCCTATCCTCTATCCTCTCCTATCCTCTATTATATCCTATCCTCTATCCTATCCTATCCCCTATCCTATCCTATCCTCTATCCTATCCTCTATCCTATCCTCTATCCTATCCTCTATCCTATCCTATCCTCTATCCTATCCTCTACCCTATCTTATCCTGTATAATATCGTTTACTCTATCATATCCTATCCTCTATCCTATAGTATCATCTATCCTATTCTATCCTCTATCCGATCCTCTATCCTATCCTATCCTCTATTATATCCTATCCTCTATCCTATCCTATCCTGTATCCTATCCTTTCCTCAATCCTATTATATCAACAATCCTATTATGTCCTCTATCCCATCCTATACTCTATCCTATCCTATCCTTTATCCTATTCTATCCTCTATCCTATCCTATCCTCTATCCTATACTATCCTCTTCCTTATCCTATCCTCTATCCTATCCTATCCTCTATCCGATCCTCTATCCTATCCTATCCTCTATCCTATCCTCTATCCTATCCTATCCTCTTTCCTATCCTATCTTCTATCCTATCCTATCCTCTATCCTATCCTATCCTCTATCCTATCCTATCCTCTATAGTATCCTATCCTCTATCCTATCCTATCCTCTAACCTATCCTATCCTCCATCCTATCCTATCCTCTATCCTATCCTATCCTCTATCCTATCCTACCCTCTTTCCTATCCTATCCTCTATCCTATCCTATCCTCTATCCTATCCTCTATCCTATCATCTATCCTATCATATGCTCTATCCTATCCTATCCTCTATCCTATCCTCTATCCGATCCTCTATCCTATCCTCTATACCATCCTCTATCCTATCCTATCCTCTATCGGATCCTCTATCCTATCCTATCCTCTATCCTATCCTCTATCCTATCCTCTATCGGATCCTCTATCCTATCCTATCCTCTATCCTATCCTCTATCCTATCCTCTATCCTATCCTCTATCCTATCCTATCCTCTATCCGATTCTCTATCCTATCCTATCCTCTATACTATCCTATCCTCTATCCTATCCTATCCTCTATCCTATCCTATCCTCTATCCTATCCTATCCTCTATGCTAACCTATCCTCTATCCTATCCTATCATCTATCCTATTATATCCTCTATCCTATGCTATCCTCTATCCTATCCTATCCTCTATCCTATCCTATCCTCTATCCTATCCTATCCTCTATCCTATCCTATCCTCTATCCTATCCTATCCTCTATCCTATCCTATCCTCTATCCTATCCTATCCTCTATCCTATCCTATCCTCTATCCTATCCTATCCTCTATCCTATCCTATCCTCTATCCTATCCTATCCTATCCTCTATCCTATCCTATCCTCTATCCTATCCTCTCCTCTATCCTATCCTACCCTCTTTCCAATCCTATCCTCTATCCTATCCTATCCTCTATCGGATCCTCTATCCTATCCTATCCTCTATCCTATCCTCTATCCTATCCTCTATCCTATCCTATCCTCTATCCGATTCTCTATCCTATCCTATCCTCTATACTATCCTATCCTCTATCCTATCCTATCCTCCATCCTATCCTATCCTCTATCCTATCCTCTCCTCTATCCTATCCTACCCTCTTTCCTATCCTATCCTCTATCCTATCCTATCCTCTATCCTATCCTCTATCCTATCCTCTATCCTCTCCTATCCTCTATTATATCCTATCCTCTATCCTATCCTATCCCCTATCCTATCCTATCCTCTATCCTATCCTCTATCCTATCCTCTATCCTATCCTCTATCCTATCCTATCCTCTATCCTATCCTCTACCCTATCTTATCCTGTATAATATCGTTTACTCTATCATATCCTATCCTCTATCCTATAGTATCATCTATCCTATTCTATCCTCTATCCTATCCTCTATCATATCCAATCCTCTATCGTATCCTCTATCCTATCCTATCCTCTATCCTATCCTATCCTCTATCCTATCCTATCCTCTATCCTATCCTATCCTCTATCCTATCCTATCCTCTATCCTATCCTATCCTCTATCCTATCCTATCCTATCCTCTATCCTATCCTATCCTCTATCCTATCCTCTCCTCTATCCTATCCTACCCTCTTTCCAATCCTATCCTCTATCCTATCCTATCCTCTATCGGATCCTCTATCCTATCCTATCCTCTATCCTATCCTCTATCCTATCCTCTATCCTATCCTATCCTCTATCCGATTCTCTATCCTATCCTATCCTCTATACTATCCTATCCTCTATCCTATCCTATCCTCCATCCTATCCTATCCTCTATCCTATCCTCTCCTCTATCCTATCCTACCCTCTTTCCTATCCTATCCTCTATCCTATCCTATCCTCTATCCTATCCTCTATCCTATCCTCTATCCTCTCCTATCCTCTATTATATCCTATCCTCTATCCTATCCTATCCCCTATCCTATCCTATCCTCTATCCTATCCTCTATCCTATCCTCTATCCTATCCTCTATCCTATCCTATCCTCTATCCTATCCTCTATCCTATCATCTATCCTATCATATGCTCTATCCTATCCTATCCTCTATCCTATCCTCTATCCGATCCTCTATCCTATCCTCTATACCATCCTCTATCCTATCCTCTATCCTATCCTCTATCCGATCCTCTATCCTATCCTCTATACCATCCTCTATCCTATCCTATCCTCTATCGGATCCTCTATCCTATCCTATCCTCTATCCTATCCTCTATCCTATCCTCTATCCTATCCTCTATCCTATCCTATCCTCTATCCGATTCTCTATCCTATCCTATCCTCTATACTATCCTATCCTCTATCCTATCCTATCCTCTATCCGATTCTCTATCCTATCCTATCCTCTATACTATCCTATCCTCTATCCTATCCTATCCTCTATCCTATCCTATCCTCTATCCTATCCTATCCTCTATGCTAACCTATCCTCTATCCTATCCTATCATCTATCCTATTATATCCTCTATCCTATGCTATCCTCTATCCTATCCTATCCTCTATCCTATCCTATCCTCTATCCTATCCTATCCTCTATCCTATCCTATCCTCTATCCTATCCTATCCTCTATCCTATCCTATCCTCTATCCTATCCTATCCTCTATCCTATCCTATCCTCTATCCTATCCTATCCTCTATCCTATCCTATCCTCTATCCTATCCTATCCTATCCTCTATCCTATCCTATCCTCTATCCTATCCTCTCCTCTATCCTATCCTACCCTCTTTCCAATCCTATCCTCTATCCTATCCTATCCTCTATCGGATCCTCTATCCTATCCTATCCTCTATCCTATCCTCTATCCTATCCTCTATCCTATCCTATCCTCTATCCGATTCTCTATCCTATCCTATCCTCTATACTATCCTATCCTCTATCCTATCCTATCCTCCATCCTATCCTATCCTCTATCCTATCCTCTCCTCTATCCTATCCTACCCTCTTTCCTATCCTATCCTCTATCCTATCCTATCCTCTATCCTATCCTCTATCCTATCCTCTATCCTCTCCTATCCTCTATTATATCCTATCCTCTATCCTATCCTATCCCCTATCCTATCCTATCCTCTATCCTATCCTCTATCCTATCCTCTATCCTATCCTCTATCCTATCCTATCCTCTATCCTATCCTCTACCCTATCTTATCCTGTATAATATCGTTTACTCTATCATATCCTATCCTCTATCCTATACTATCATCTATCCTATTCTATCCTCTATCCTATCCTCTATCATATCCAATCCTCTATCGTATCCTCTATCCTATCCTATCCTCTATCCTATCCTATCCTCCATCCTATCCTATCCTCTATCCTATCCTATCCTCTATCCGATCCTCTATCCTATCCTATCCTCTATTATATCCTATCCTCTATCCTATCCTATCCTGTATCCTATCCTTTCCTCAATCCTATTATATCAACAATCCTATTATGTCCTCTATCCCATCCTATACTCTATCCTATCCTATCCTTTATCCTATTCTATCCTCTATCCTATCCTATCCTCTATCCTATACTATCCTCTTCCTTATCCTATCCTCTATCCTATCCTCTACCCTATCCTATCCTCTATCCTATCCTCTATCCTATCGTACCCTCTTTCCTATCCTATCCTCTAGCCTATCCTATCCTCTATCCTATCCTATCCTCCATCCTATCCTATCCTCTATAAGATCCTCTATCCTATCCTATCCTCTATCCTATCCTCTATCCTATCCTCTATCCTATCCTCTATCCTATCCTCTATCCTATCCTCTATACTATCCTGTCCTCTATCCTATCCTATCCTCTATCCTATCATATCCTCTATCCTATCCTATCCTCTATCCTATCCTATCCTCTATACTATCCTATCCTCTATCCTATCCTATCCTCTATCCTATCCTATCCTCTATCCTATCCTCTATCCTATCATCTATCCTATCATATGCTCTATCCTATCCTATCCTCTATCCTATCCTCTATCCGATCCTCTATCCTATCCTCTATACCATCCTCTATCCTATCCTATCCTCTATCGGATCCTCTATCCTATCCTATCCTCTATCCTATCCTCTATCCTATCCTCTATCCTATCCTCTATCCTATCCTATCCTCTATCCGATTCTCTATCCTATCCTATCCTCTATACTATCCTATCCTCTATCCTATCCTATCCTCTATCCTATCCTATCCTCTATCCTATCCTATCCTCTATGCTAACCTATCCTCTATCCTATCCTATCATCTATCCTATTATATCCTCTATCCTATGCTATCCTCTATCCTATCCTATCCTCTATCCTATCCTATCCTCTATCCTATCCTATCCTCTATCCTATCCTATCCTCTATCCTATCCTATCCTCTATCCTATCCTATCCTCTATCCTATCCTATCCTCTATCCTATCCTATCCTCTATCCTATCCTATCCTCTATCCTATCCTATCCTATCCTCTATCCTATCCTATCCTCTATCCTATCCTCTCCTCTATCCTATCCTACCCTCTTTCCAATCCTATCCTCTATCCTATCCTATCCTCTATCGGATCCTCTATCCTATCCTATCCTCTATCCTATCCTCTATCCTATCCTCTATCCTATCCTATCCTCTATCCGATTCTCTATCCTATCCTATCCTCTATACTATCCTATCCTCTATCCTATCCTATCCTCCATCCTATCCTATCCTCTATCCTATCCTCTCCTCTATCCTATCCTACCCTCTTTCCTATCCTATCCTCTATCCTATCCTATCCTCTATCCTATCCTCTATCCTATCCTCTATCCTCTCCTATCCTCTATTATATCCTATCCTCTATCCTATCCTATCCCCTATCCTATCCTATCCTCTATCCTATCCTCTATCCTATCCTCTATCCTATCCTCTATCCTATCCTATCCTCTATCCTATCCTCTACCCTATCTTATCCTGTATAATATCGTTTACTCTATCATATCCTATCCTCTATCCTATAGTATCATCTATCCTATTCTATCCTCTATCCTATCCTCTATCATATCCAATCCTCTATCGTATCCTCTATCCTATCCTATCCTCTATCCTATCCTATCCTCCATCCTATCCTATCCTCTATCCTATCCTATCCTCTATCCGATCCTCTATCCTATCCTATCCTCTATTATATCCTATCCTCTATCCTATCCTATCCTGTATCCTATCCTTTCCTCAATCCTATTATATCAACAATCCTATTATGTCCTCTATCCCATCCTATACTCTATCCTATCCTATCCTTTATCCTATTCTATCCTCTATCCTATCCTATCCTCTATCCTATACTATCCTCTTCCTTATCCTATCCTCTATCCTATCCTCTACCCTATCCTATCCTCTATCCTATCCTATCCTCTATCCTATCGTACCCTCTTTCCTATCCTATCCTCTAGCCTATCCTATCCTCTATCCTATCCTATCCTCCATCCTATCCTATCCTCTATAAGATCCTCTATCCTATCCTATCCTCTATCCTATCCTCTATCCTATCCTCTATCCTATCCTCTATCCTATCCTCTATCCTATCCTCTATACTATCCTGTCCTCTATCCTATCCTATCCTCTATCCTATCATATCCTCTATCCTATCCTATCCTCTATCCTATCCTATCCTCTATACTATCCTATCCTCTATCCTATCCTATCCTCTATCCTATCCTATCCTCTATCCTATCCTATCCTCCATCCTATCCTATCCTCTATCATATCCAATCCTCTATCGTATCCTCTATCCTATCCTATCCTCTATCCTATCCTCTATCCTATCCAATTACCTATCCTATCCTCTATCCTATCCTTTCCTCTATCCTATCCTATCCTCTATCCTATCCTATACTCTATCCGATTCTCTATCCTATCCTATCCTCTATCAGATCCTCTATCCTACCCTATCATCTATCCTATCCTCTATCGTATCCTATCCTATCCTCTATCCTATCCTATCCTCTATCCTATCCTATCCTCTATCCTATCCTATCCTCTATCCTATCCTATCCTCTATCCGATCCTCTATCCTATCCTATCCTCTATCCTATCCTCTATCCTATCCTATCCTCTTTCCTATCCTATCTTCTATCCTATCCTATCCTCTATCCTATCCTATCCTCTATCCTATCCTATCCTCTATAGTATCCTATCCTCTATCCTATCCTATCCTCTATCCTATCCTATCCTCTATCCGATCCTCTATCCTATCCTCTATACCATCCTCTATCCTATCCTATCCTCTATCGGATCCTCTATCCTATCCTATCCTCTATCCGATCCTCTATCCTATCCTCTATACCATCCTCTATCCTATCCTATCCTCTATCGGATCCTCTATCCTATCCTATCCTCTATCCTATCCTCTATCCTATCCTCTATCCTATCCTCTATCCTATCCTCTATCCTATCCTATCCTCTATCCGATTCTCTATCCTATCCTATCCTTTATCCTATTCTATCCTCTATCCTATCCTATCCTCTATCCTATCCTATCCTCTATCCTATCCTATCCTCTATCCGATCCTCTATCCTATCCTATCCTCTATCCTATCCTATCCTCTTTCCTATCCTATCTTCTATCCTATCCTATCCTCTATCCTATCCTATCCTATATCCTATCCTATCCTGTATAGTATCCTATCCTCTATCCTATCCTATCCTCTATCCTATCCTATCCTCTATCCTATCCTATCCTCTATCCTATCCTATCCTCTATCCTATCCTCTATCCTCTCCTATCCTCTATTATATCCTATCCTCTATCCTATCCTATCCCCTATCCTATCCTATCCTCTATCCTATCCTCTATCCTATCCTCTATCCTATCCTCTATCCTATCCTATCCTCTATCCTATCCTCTACCCTATCTTATCCTGTATAATATCGTTTACTCTATCATATCCTATCCTCTATCCTATAGTATCATCTATCCTATTCTATCCTCTATCCTATCCTCTATCATATCCAATCCTCTATCGTATCCTCTATCCTATCCTATCCTCTATCCTATCCTATCCTCCATCCTATCCTATCCTCTATCCTATCCTATCCTCTATCCGATCCTCTATCCTATCCTATCCTCTATTATATCCTATCCTCTATCCTATCCTATCCTGTATCCTATCCTTTCCTCAATCCTATTATATCAACAATCCTATTATGTCCTCTATCCCATCCTATACTCTATCCTATCCTATCCTTTATCCTATTCTATCCTCTATCCTATCCTATCCTCTATCCTATACTATCCTCTTCCTTATCCTATCCTCTATCCTATCCTCTACCCTATCCTATCCTCTATCCTATCCTATCCTCTATCCTATCGTACCCTCTTTCCTATCCTATCCTCTAGCCTATCCTATCCTCTATCCTATCCTATCCTCCATCCTATCCTATCCTCTATAAGATCCTCTATCCTATCCTATCCTCTATCCTATCCTCTATCCTATCCTCTATCCTATCCTCTATCCTATCCTCTATCCTATCCTCTATCCTATCCTCTATACTATCCTGTCCTCTATCCTATCCTATCCTCTATCCTATCATATCCTCTATCCTATCCTATCCTCTATCCTATCCTATCCTCTATACTATCCTATCCTCTATCCTATCCTATCCTCTATCCTATCCTATCCTCTATCCTATCCTATCCTCCATCCTATCCTATCCTCTATCATATCCAATCCTCTATCGTATCCTCTATCCTATCCTATCCTCTATCCTATCCTCTATCCTATCCAATTACCTATCCTATCCTCTATCCTATCCTTTCCTCTATCCTATCCTATCCTCTATCCTATCCTATCCTCTATCCTATCCTCTATCCTATCCTATCCTCTTTCCTATCCTATCTTCTATCCTATCCTATCCTCTATCCTATCCTATCCTCTATCCTATCCTATCCTCTATAGTATCCTATCCTCTATCCTATCCTATCCTCTATCCTATCCTATCCTCTATCCGATCCTCTATCCTATCCTCTATACCATCCTCTATCCTATCCTATCCTCTATCGGATCCTCTATCCTATCCTATCCTCTATCCTATCCTCTATCCTATCCTCTATCCTATCCTCTATCCTATCCTCTATCCTATCCTATCCTCTATCCGATTCTCTATCCTATCCTATCCTTTATCCTATTCTATCCTCTATCCTATCCTATCCTCTATCCTATCCTATCCTCTATCCTATCCTATCCTCTATCCGATCCTCTATCCTATCCTATCCTCTATCCTATCCTATCCTCTTTCCTATCCTATCTTCTATCCTATCCTATCCTCTATCCTATCCTATCCTCTATCCTATCCTATCCTCTATAGTATCCTATCCTCTATCCTATCCTATCCTCTATCCTATCCTATCCTCTATCCTATCCTATCCTCTATCCTATCCTACCCTCTTTCCAATCCTATCCTCTATCCTATCCTATCCTCTATCCGATCCTCTATCCTATCCTAGCCTCTATCAGATCCAATTACCTATCCTATCCTCTATCCTATCCTTTCCTCTATCCTATCCTATCCTCTATCCTATCCTATACTCTATCCGATTCTCTATCCTATCCTATCCTCTATCAGATCCTCTATCCTACCCTATCATCTATCCTATCCTCTATCGTATCCTATCCTATCCTCTATCCTATCCTATCCTCTATCCTATCCTATCCTCTATCCGATCCTCTATCCTATCCTATCCTCTATCCTATCCCCTATCCTATCCTATCCTCTTTCCTATCCTATCTTCTATCCTATCCTATCCTCTATCCTATCCTATCCTCTATCCTATCCTATCCTCTATAGTATCCTATCCTCTATCCTATCCTATCCTCTATCCTATCATATCCTCTATCCGATCCTCTATCCTATCCTCTATACCATCCTCTATCCTATCCTATCCTCTATCGGATCCTCTATCCTATCCTATCCTCTATCCTATCCTCTATCCTATCCTCTATCCTATCCTCTATCCTATCCTCTATCCTATCCTCTATCCTATCCTATCCTCTATCCGATTCTCTATCCTATCCTATCCTCTATACTATCCTATCCTCTATCCTATCCTATCCTCTATCCGATTCTCTATCCTATCCTATCCTCTATACTATCCTATCCTCTATCCTATCCTATCCTCTATCCTATCCTATCCTCTATCCTATCCTCTCCTGTATCCTATCCTACCCTCTTTCCTATCCTATCCTCTATCCTATCCTATCCTCTATCCTATCCTCTATCCTATCCTATCCTCTATCCTATCCTCTCCTGTATCCTATCCTACCCTCTTTCCTATCCTATCCTCTATCCTATCCTATCCTCTATCCTATCCTATCCTCTATCCTATCCTATCCTCTATCCTATCCTCTATCCTATCCTCTATCCTATCTTATCCTCTATTATATCCTATCCTCTATCCTATCCTATTCCCTATCCTATCCTATCCTCTATCCTATCCTCTATCCTATCCTCTATCCTATCCTATCCTCTATCCTATCCTCTATCCTATCCTATCCTCTATCCTATCATCTATCCTATCCTCTATCCTATCCTCTATCCTATCCTATGCTCTATCCTATCCTATCCTCTATCCTATCCTCTATCCGATCCTCTATCCTATCCTATCCTCTATCCTATCCTATCCTTTATCCTATTCTATCCTCTATCCTATCCTTT
Source organism: Halictus rubicundus (assembly GCF_050948215.1). Classification (NCBI taxonomy): domain Eukaryota; kingdom Metazoa; phylum Arthropoda; class Insecta; order Hymenoptera; family Halictidae; genus Halictus; species Halictus rubicundus. The sequence continues at coordinate 353,438 of NW_027488620.1, forward strand.
CCTCAATCCTATTATATCCTCAATCCTATTATGTCCTCTATCCTATCCTATCCTCTATCCTATCCTATCCTTTATCCTATTCTATCCTCTATCCTATCCTATCCTCTATCCTATCCTATCCTCTATCCTATCCTATCCTCTATCCGATCCTCTATCCTATCCTATCCTCTATCCTATCCTATCCTCTTTCCTATCCTATCTTCTATCCTATCCTATCCTCTATCCTATCCTATCCTCTATCCTATCCTATCCTCTATAGTATCCTATCCTCTATCCTATCCTATCCTCTATCCTATCCTATCCTCTATCCTATCCTATCCTCTATCCTATCCTACCCTCTTTCCAATCCTATCCTCTATCCTATCCTATCCTCTATCCGATCCTCTATCCTATCCTAGCCTCTATCAGATCCAATTACCTATCCTATCCTCTATCCTATCCTTTCCTCTATCCTATCCTATCCTCTATCCTATCCTATACTCTATCCGATTCTCTATCCTATCCTATCCTCTATCAGATCCTCTATCCTACCCTATCATCTATCCTATCCTCTATCGTATCCTATCCTATCCTCTATCCTATCCTATCCTCTATCCTATCCTATCCTCTATCCGATCCTCTATCCTATCCTATCCTCTATCCTATCCTCTATCCTATCCTATCCTCTTTCCTATCCTATCTTCTATCCTATCCTATCCTCTATCCTATCCTATCCTCTATCCTATCCTATCCTCTATAGTATCCTATCCTCTATCCTATCCTATCCTCTATCCTATCCTATCCTCTATCCGATCCTCTATCCTATCCTCTATACCATCCTCTATCCTATCCTATCCTCTATCGGATCCTCTATCCTATCCTATCCTCTATCCTATCCTCTATCCTATCCTCTATCCTATCCTCTATCCTATCCTCTATCCTATCCTCTATCCTATCCTCTATCCTATCCTCTATCCTATCCTATCTTCTATCCGATTCTCTATCCTATCCTATCCTCTATACTATCCTATCCTCTATCCTATCCTATCCTCTATCCTATCCTCTCCTGTATCCTATCCTACCCTCTTTCCTATCCTATCCTCTATCCTCTCCTGTATCCTATCCTACCCTCTTTCCTATCCTATCCTCTATCCTATCCTATCCTCTATCCTATCCTATCCTCTATCCTATCCTCTATCCTATCCTCTATCCTATCTTATCCTCTATTATATCCTATCCTCTATCCTATCCTATTCCCTATCCTATCCTATCCTCTATCCTATCCTCTATCCTATCCTCTATCCTATCCTCTATCCTATCCTATCCTCTATCCTATCCTCTATCCTATCCTATCCTCTATCCTATCCTCTATCCTATCCTCTATCCTATCCTCTATCCTATCCTATGCTCTATCCTATCCTATCCTCTATCCTATCCTCTATCCTATCCTATCCTCTATCCGATTCTCTATCCTATCCTATCCTCTATACTATCCTATCCTCTATCCTATCCTATCCTCTATCCTATCCTATCCTCTATCCTATCCTATCCTCTATCCTATCCTCTCCTGTATCCTATCCTACCCTCTTTCCTATCCTATCCTCTATCCTATCCTATCCTCTATCCTATCCTCTATCCTATCCTATCCTCTATCCTATCCTCTCCTGTATCCTATCCTACCCTCTTTCCTATCCTATCCTCTATCCTATCCTATCCTCTATCCTATCCTCTATCCTATCCTCTATCCTATCTTATCCTCTATTATATCCTATCCTCTATCCTATCCTATTCCCTATCCTATCCTATCCTCTATCCTATCCTCTATCCTATCCTCTATCCTATCCTATCCTCTATCCTATCCTCTATCCTATCCTATCCTCTATCCTATCCTCTATCCTATCCTCTATCCTATCCTCTATCCTATCCTATGCTCTATCCTATCCTATCCTCTATCCTATCCTCTATCCGATCCTCTATCCTATCCTATCCTCTATCCTATCCTATCCTTTATCCTATTCTATCCTCTATCCTATCCTTTCCTCAATCCTAATATATCCTCAATCCTATTATGTCCTCTATCCTATCCTATCCTCTATCCTATCCTATCCTTTATCCTATTCTATCCTCTATCCTATCCTATCCTCTATCCTATCCTATCCTCTATCCTATCCTATCCTCTATCCGATCCTCTATCCTATCCTATCCTCTATCCTATCCTATCCTCTTTCCTATCCTATCTTCTATCCTATCCTATCCTCTATCCTATCCTATCCTCTATCCTATCCTATCCTCTATAGTATCCTATCCTCTATCCTATCCTATCCTCTATCCTATCCTCTATCCTATCCTATCCTCTTTCCTATCCTATCTTCTATCCTATCCTATCCTCTATCCTATCCTATCCTCTATCCTATCCTATCCTCTATAGTATCCTATCCTCTATCCTATCCTATCCTCTATCCTATCCTATCCTCTATCCGATCCTCTATCCTATCCTCTATACCATCCTCTATCCTATCCTATCCTCTATCGGATCCTCTATCCTATCCTATCCTCTATCCTATCCTCTATCCTATCCTCTATCCTATCCTCTATCCTATCCTCTATCCTATCCTATCCTCTATCCGATTCTCTATCCTATCCTATCCTTTATCCTATTCTATCCTCTATCCTATCCTATCCTCTATCCTATCCTATCCTCTATCCTATCCTATCCTCTATCCGATCCTCTATCCTATCCTATCCTCTATCCTATCCTATCCTCTTTCCTATCCTATCTTCTATCCTATCCTATCCTCTATCCTATCCTATCCTCTATCCTATCCTATCCTCTATAGTATCCTATCCTCTATCCTATCCTATCCTCTATCCTATCCTATCCTCTATCCTATCCTATCCTCTATCCTATCCTACCCTCTTTCCAATCCTATCCTCTATCCTATCCTATCCTCTATCCGATCCTCTATCCTATCCTAGCCTCTATCAGATCCAATTACCTATCCTATCCTCTATCCTATCCTTTCCTCTATCCTATCCTATCCTCTATCCTATCCTATACTCTATCCGATTCTCTATCCTATCCTATCCTCTATCAGATCCTCTATCCTACCCTATCATCTATCCTATCCTCTATCGTATCCTATCCTATCCTCTATCCTATCCTATCCTCTATCCTATCCTATCCTCTATCCGATCCTCTATCCTATCCTATCCTCTATCCTATCCTCTATCCTATCCTATCCTCTTTCCTATCCTATCTTCTATCCTATCCTATCCTCTATCCTATCCTATCCTCTATCCTATCCTATCCTCTATAGTATCCTATCCTCTATCCTATCCTATCCTCTATCCTATCCTATCCTCTATCCGATCCTCTATCCTATCCTCTATACCATCCTCTATCCTATCCTATCCTCTATCGGATCCTCTATCCTATCCTTTCCTCTATCCTATCCTCTATCCTATCCTCTATCCTATCCTCTATCCTATCCTCTATCCTATCCTATCCTCTATCCGATTCTCTATCCTATCCTATCCTCTATACTATCCTATCCTCTATCCTATCCTATCCTCTATCCTATCCTATCCTCTATCCTATCCTCTCCTGTATCCTATCCTACCCTCTTTCCTATCCTATCCTCTATCCTATCCTATCCTCTATCCTATCCTCTATCCTATCCTATCCTCTATCCTATCCTCTCCTGTATCCTATCCTACCCTCTTTCCTATCCTATCCTCTATCCTATCCTATCCTCTATCCTATCCTATCCTCTATCCTATCCTATCCTCTATCCTATCCTCTATCCTATCCTCTATCCTATCTTATCCTCTATTATATCCTATCCTCTATCCTATCCTATTCCCTATCCTATCCTATCCTCTATCCTATCCTCTATCCTATCCTCTATCCTATCCTATCCTCTATCCTATCCTCTATCCTATCCTATCCTCTATCCTATCCTCTATCCTATCCTCTATCCTATCCTCTATCCTATCCTATGCTCTATCCTATCCTATCCTCTATCCTATCCTCTATCCGATCCTCTATCCTATCCTATCCTCTATCCTATCCTATCCTTTATCCTATTCTATCCTCTATCCTATCCTTTCCTCAATCCTATTATATCCTCAATCCTATTATGTCCTCTATCCTATCCTATCCTCTATCCTATCCTATCCTTTATCCTATTCTATCCTCTATCCTATCCTATCCTCTATCCTATCCTATCCTCTATCCTATCCTATCCTCTATCCGATCTTCTATCCTATCCTATCCTCTATCCTATCCTATCCTCTTTCCTATCCTATCTTCTATCCTATCCTATCCTCTATCCTATCCTATCCTCTATCCTATCCTATCCTCTATAGTATCCTATCCTCTATCCTATCCTATCCTCTATCCTATCCTATCCTCTATCCTATCCTATCCTCTATCCTATCCTACCCTCTTTCCAATCCTATCCTCTATCCTATCCTATCCTCTATCCGATCCTCTATCCTATCCTAGCATCTATCAGATCCAATTACCTATCCTATCCTCTATCCTATCCTTTCCTCTATCCTATCCTATCCTCTATCCTATCCTATACTCTATCCGATTCTCTATCCTATCCTATCCTCTATCAGATCCTCTATCCTACCCTATCATCTATCCTATCCTCTATCGTATCCTATCCTATCCTCTATCCTATCCTATCCTCTATCCTATCCTATCCTCTATCCGATCCTCTATCCTATCCTATCCTCTATCCTATCCTCTATCCTATCCTATCCTCTTTCCTATCCTATCTTCTATCCTATCCTATCCTCTATCCTATCCTATCCTCTATCCTATCCTATAATCTATAGTATCCTATCCTCTATCCTATCCTATCCTCTATCCTATCCTATCCTCTATCCTATCCTATCCTCTATCCTATCCTACCCTCTTTCCAATCCTATCCTCTATCCTATCCTATCCTCTATCCGATCCTCTATCCTATCCTAGCCTCTATCAGATCCAATTACCTATCCTATCCTCTATCCTATCCTTTCCTCTATCCTATCCTATCCTCTATCCTATCCTATACTCTATCCGATTCTCTATCCTATCCTATCCTCTATCAGATCCTCTATCCTACCCTATCATCTATCCTATCCTCTATCGTATCCTATCCTATCCTCTATCCTCTATCCTATCCTCTATCCTATCCTATCCTCTATCCGATCCTCTATCCTATCCTATCCTCTATCCTATCCTATCCTCTATCCTATCCTCTCCTGTATCCTATCCTACCCTCTTTCCTATCCTATCCTCTATCCTATCCTATCCTCTATCCTATCCTCTATCCTATCCTATCCTCTATCCTATCCTCTCCTGTATCCTATCCTACCCTCTTTCCTATCCTATCCTCTATCCTATCCTATCCTCTATCCTATCCTCTATCCTATCCTCTATCCTATCTTATCCTCTATTATATCCTATCCTCTATCCTATCCTATTCCCTATCCTATCCTATCCTCTATCCTATCCTCTATCCTATCCTCTATCCTATCCTCTATCCTATCCTATCCTCTATCCTATCCTCTATCCTATCCTATCCTCTATCCTATCCTCTATCCTATCCTCTATCCTATCCTCTATCCTATCCTATGCTCTATCCTATCCTATCCTCTATCCTATCCTCTATCCGATCCTCTATCCTATCCTATCCTCTATCCTATCCTATCCTTTATCCTATTCTATCCTCTATCCTATCCTTTCCTCAATCCTATTATATCCTCAATCCTATTATGTCCTCTATCCTATCCTATCCTCTATCCTATCCTATCCTTTATCCTATTCTATCCTCTATCCTATCCTATCCTCTATCCTATCCTATCCTCTATCCTATCCTATCCTCTATCCGATCCTCTATCCTATCCTATCCTCTATCCTATCCTATCCTCTTTCCTATCCTATCTTCTATCCTATCCTATCCTCTATCCTATCCTATCCTCTATCCTATCCTATCCTCTATAGTATCCTATCCTCTATCCTATCCTATCCTCTATCCTATCCTATCCTCTATCCTATCCTATCCTCTATCCTATCCTACCCTCTTTCCAATCCTATCCTCTATCCTATCCTACCCTCTATCCGATCCTCTATCCTATCCTAGCCTCTATCAGATCCAATTACCTATCCTATCCTCTATCCTATCCTTTCCTCTATCCTATCCTATCCTCTATCCTATCCTATACTCTATCCGATTCTCTATCCTATCCTATCCTCTATCAGATCCTCTATCCTACCCTATCATCTATCCTATCCTCTATCGTATCCTATCCTATCCTCTATCCTATCCTATCCTCTATCCGATCCTCTATCCTATCCTATCCTCTATCCTATTCTCTATCCTATCCTATCCTCTTTCCTATCCTATCTTCTATCCTATCCTATCCTCTATCCTATCCTATCCTCTATCCTATCCTATCCTCTATAGTATCCTATCCTCTATCCTATCCTATCCTCTATCCTATCCTATCCTCTATCCGATCCTCTATCCTATCCTCTATACCATCCTCTATCCTATCCTATCCTCTATCGGATCCTATCCTCTATCAGATCCTCTATCCTATCCTATCATATATCCTATCCTCTACCGTATCCTATCCTATCCTCTACCGTATCCTATCCTATCCTCTATCCTATCCTATCCTATCCTATCCTCTATCCTATCCTATCCTATCCTCTATCCTATCCTATCCTATCCTATCCTCTATCCTATCCTATCCTCTATCCTATCCTCTCCTCTATCCTATCCTACCCTCTTTCCAATCCTATCCTCTATCCTATCCTATCTTCTATCCGATCCTCTATCCTATCCTATCCTCTATCCTATAGCATCATCTATCCTATTCTATCCTCTATCCTATCCTCTATCATATCCAACCCTCTATCGTATCCTCTATCCTATCCTATCCTCTAACCTATCCTATCCTCCATCCTATCCTATCCTCTATCCTATCCTATCCTCTATCCTATCCTACCCTCTTTCCTATCCTATCCTCTATCGGATCCTCTATCCTATCCTATCCTCTATCCTATCCTCTATCCTATCCTCTATCCTATCCTATCCTCTATCCGATTCTCTATCCTATCCTATCCTCTATACTATCCTATCCTCTATCCTATCCTATCCTCCATCCTATCCTATCCTCTATCCTATCCTCTCCTCTATCCTATCCTACCCTCTTTCCTATCCTATCCTCTATCCTATCCTATCCTCTATCCTATCCTCTATCCTATCCTCTATCCTCTCCTATCCTCTATTATATCCTATCCTCTATCCTATCCTATCCCCTATCCTATCCTATCCTCTATCCTATCCTCTATCCTATCCTCTATCCTATCCTCTATCCTATCCTATCCTCTATCCTATCCTCTACCCTATCTTATCCTGTATAATATCGTTTACTCTATCATATCCTATCCTCTATCCTATAGTATCATCTATCCTATTCTATCCTCTATCCTATCCTCTATCATATCCAATCCTCTATCGTATCCTCTATCCTATCCTATCCTCTATCCTATCCTATCCTCCATCCTATCCTATCCTCTATCCTATCCTATCCTCTATCCGATCCTCTATCCTATCCTATCCTCTATTATATCCTATCCTCTATCCTATCCTATCCTGTATCCTATCCTTTCCTCAATCCTATTATATCAACAATCCTATTATGTCCTCTATCCCATCCTATACTCTATCCTATCCTATCCTTTATCCTATTCTATCCTCTATCCTATCCTATCCTCTATCCTATACTATCCTCTTCCTTATCCTATCCTCTATCCTATCCTCTACCCTATCCTATCCTCTATCCTATCCTATCCTCTATCCTATCGTACCCTCTTTCCTATCCTATCCTCTAGCCTATCCTATCCTCTATCCTATCCTATCCTCCATCCTATCCTATCCTCTATAAGATCCTCTATCCTATCCTATCCTCTATCCTATCCTCTATCCTATCCTCTATCCTATCCTCTATCCTATCCTCTATCCTATCCTCTATACTATCCTGTCCTCTATCCTATCCTATCCTCTATCCTATCATATCCTCTATCCTATCCTATCCTCTATCCTATCCTATCCTCTATACTATCCTATCCTCTATCCTATCCTATCCTCTATCCTATCCTATCCTCTATCCTATCCTATCCTCCATCCTATCCTATCCTCTATCATATCCAATCCTCTATCGTATCCTCTATCCTATCCTATCCTCTATCCTATCCTCTATCCTATCCAATTACCTATCCTATCCTCTATCCTATCCTTTCCTCTATCCTATCCTATCCTCTATCCTATCCTATACTCTATCCGATTCTCTATCCTATCCTATCCTCTATCAGATCCTCTATCCTACCCTATCATCTATCCTATCCTCTATCGTATCCTATCCTATCCTCTATCCTATCCTATCCTCTATCCGATCCTCTATCCTATCCTATCCTCTATCCTATCCTCTATCCTATCCTATCCTCTTTCCTATCCTATCTTCTATCCTATCCTATCCTCTATCCTATCCTATCCTCTATCCTATCCTATCCTCTATAGTATCCTATCCTCTATCCTATCCTATCCTCTATCCTATCCTATCCTCTATCCGATCCTCTATCCTATCCTCTATACCATCCTCTATCCTATCCTATCCTCTATCGGATCCTCTATCCTATCCTATCCTCTATCCTATCCTCTATCCTATCCTCTATCCTATCCTCTATCCTATCCTCTATCCTATCCTCTATCCTATCCTATCCTCTATCCTATCCTATCCTCCATCCTATCCTATCCTCTATCCTATCCTATCCTCTATCCTATCCTACCCTCTTTCCTATCCTATCCTCTATCCTATCCTATCCTCTATCCTATCCTCTATCCTATCCTATGCTCTATCCTATCCTATCCTCTATCCTATCCTCTATCCGATCCTATCCTCTATCAGATCCTCTATCCTATCCTATCATATATCCTATCCTCTACCGTATCCTATCCTATCCTCTATCCTATCCTATCCTATCCTTTCCTCTATCCTATCCTATCCTATCCTCTATCCTATCCTATCCTATCCTATCCTCTATCCTATCCTATCCTCTATCCTATCCTCTCCTCTATCCTATCCTACCCTCTTTCCAATCCTATCCTCTATCCTATCCTATCTTCTATCCGATCCTCTATCCTATCCTATCCTCTATCCTATAGTATCATCTATCCTATTCTATCCTCTATCCTATCCTCTATCATATCCAACCCTCTATCGTATCCTCTATCCTATCCTATCCTCTAACCTATCCTATCCTCCATCCTATCCTATCCTCTATCCTATCCTATCCTCTATCCTATCCTACCCTCTTTCCTATCCTATCCTCTATCCTATCCTATCCTCTATCCTATCCTCTATCCTATCATCTATCCTATCATATGCTCTATCCTATCCTATCCTCTATCCTATCCTCTATCCGATCCTCTATCCTATCCTATCCTCTATTATATCCTATCCTCTATCCTATCCTATCCTCTATCCTATCCTATCCTCTATCCTATCCTCTATCCTATCCTATGCTCTATCCTATCCTATCCTCTATCCTATCCTCTATCCGATCCACTATCCTATCCTATCCTCTATTATATCCTATCCTCTATCCTATCCTATCCTCTATCCTATCCTTTCCTCAATCCTATTATATCCTCAATCCTATTATGTCCTCTATCCTATCCTATCCTCTATCCTATCCTATCCTCTACAAGATCCTCTACCCTATCCTATCCTCTATCCTATCCTCTATCCTATCCTGTCCTCTATCCTATCCTATCCTCTATCCTATCCTATCGTCTATCCTATCCTATCCTCTATCCTATCCTACCCTCTTTCCAATCCTATCCTCTATCCTATCCTATCCTCTATCCGATCCTCTATCCTATCCTCTATACCATCCTCTATCCTATCCTATCCTCTATCGGATCCTCTATCCTATCCTATCCTCTATCCTATCCTCTATCCTATCCTCTATCCTATCCTCTATCCTATCCTATCCTCTATCCGATTCTCTATCCTATCCTATCCTCTATACTATCCTATCCTCTATCCTATCCTATCCTCTATCCTATCCTATCCTCTATCCTATCCTCTCCTGTATCCTATCCTACCCTCTTTCCTATCCTATCCTCTATCCTATCCTATCTTCTATCCTATCCTCTCCTGTATCCTATCCTACCCTCTTTCCTATCCTATCCTCTATCCTATCCTATCCTCTATCCTATCCTCTATCCTATCCTCTATCCTATCTTATCCTCTATTATATCCTATCCTCTATCCTATCCTATTCCCTATCCTATCCTATCCTCTATCCTATCGTCTATCCTATCCTCTATCCTATCCTATCCTCTATCCTATACTCTATCCTATCCTCTATCCTATCCTCTATCCTATCCTATGCTCTATCCTATCCTATCCTCTATCCTATCCTCTATCCGATCCTCTATCCTATCCTATCCTCTATCCTATCCTATCCTTTATCCTATTCTATCCTCTATCCTATCCTTTCCTCAATCCTATTATATCCTCAATCCTATTATGTCCTCTATCCTATCCTATCCTCTATCCTATCCTATCCTTTATAATATTCTATCCTCTATCCTATCCTATCCTCTATCCTATCCTATCCTCTATCCTATCCTATCATCTATCCGATCCTCTATCCTATCCTATCCTCTATCCTATCCTCTATCCTATCCTCTATCCTATCCTATCCTCTTTCCTATCCTATCTTCTATCCTATCCTATCCTCTATCCTATCCTATCCTCTATCCTATCCTATCCTCTATAGTATCCTATCCTCTATCCTATCCTATCCTCTATCCTATCCTATTCTCTATCCTATCCTATCCTCTATCCTATCCTACCCTCTTTCCAATCCTATCCTCTATCCTATCCTATCCTCTATCCGATCCTCTATCCTATCCTAGCCTCTATTTTATCCTATCCTCTATCCTATCCTCTATCGGATCCTCTATCCTATCCTATCCTCTATCCTATAGTATCATCTATCCTATTCTATCCTCTATCCTATCCTCTATCATATCCAACCTCTATCGTATCCTATCCTCTATCCTATCCTATCCTCTATCCTATCCTATCCTCTATGCTAACCTATCCTCTATCCTATCCTATCATCTATCCTATTATATCCTCTATCCTATGCTATCCTCTATCCTATCCTATCCTCTATCCTATAATATCCTCTATCCTATCCTATCCTCTATCCTATCCTATCCTCTATCCTATCCTATCCTCTATCCTATCCTATCCTCTATCCTATCCTATCCTCTATCCTATCCTATCCTCTATCCTATCCTATCCTCTATCCTATCCTATCCTCTATCCTATCCTATCCTATCCTCTATCCTATCCTATCCTCTATCCTATCCTCTCCTCTATCCTATCCTACCCTCTTTCCAATCCTATCCTCTATCCTATCCTATCCTCTATCGGATCCTCTATCCTATCCTATCCTCTATCCTATCCTCTATCCTATCCTCTATCCTATCCTATCCTCTATCCGATTCTCTATCCTATCCTATCCTCTATACTATCCTATCCTCTATCCTATCCTATCCTCCATCCTATCCTATCCTCTATCCTATCCTCTCCTCTATCCTATCCTACCCTCTTTCCTATCCTATCCTCTATCCTATCCTATCCTCTATCCTATCCTCTATCCTATCCTCTATCCTCTCCTATCCTCTATTATATCCTATCCTCTATCCTATCCTATCCCCTATCCTATCCTATCCTCTATCCTATCCTCTATCCTATCCTCTATCCTATCCTCTATCCTATCCTCTATCCTATCCTATCCTCTATCCTATCCTCTACCCTATCTTATCCTGTATAATATCGTTTACTCTATCATATCCTATCCTCTATCCTATAGTATCATCTATCCTATTCTATCCTCTATCCTATCCTCTATCATATCCAATCCTCTATCGTATCCTCTATCCTATCCTATCCTCTATCCTATCCTATCCTCCATCCTATCCTATCCTCTATCCTATCCTATCCTCTATCCGATCCTCTATCCTATCCTATCCTCTATTATATCCTATCCTCTATCCTATCCTATCCTGTATCCTATCCTTTCCTCAATCCTATTATATCAACAATCCTATTATGTCCTCTATCCCATCCTATACTCTATCCTATCCTATCCTTTATCCTATTCTATCCTCTATCCTATCCTATCCTCTATCCTATACTATCCTCTTCCTTATCCTATCCTCTATCCTATCCTCTACCCTATCCTATCCTCTATCCTATCCTATCCTCTATCCTATCGTAATCTCTTTCCTATCCTATCCTCTAGCCTATCCTATCCTCTATCCTATCCTATCCTCCATCCTATCCTATCCTCTATAAGATCCTCTATCCTATCCTATCCTCTATCCTATCCTCTATCCTATCCTCTATCCTATCCTCTATCCTATCCTCTATCCTATCCTCTATACTATCCTGTCCTCTATCCTATCCTATCCTCTATCCTATCATATCCTCTATCCTATCCTATCCTATCCTCTATCCTATCCTCTATCCTATCCTATCCTCTATCCGATCCTCTATCCTATCCTCTATACCATCCTCTATCCTATCCTATCCTCTATCGGATCCTCTATCCTATCTTATCCTCTATCCTATCCTCTATCCTATCCTCTATCCTATCCTCTATCCTATCCTCTATCCTATCCTATCCTCTATCCGATTCTCTATCCTATCCTATCCTTTATCCTATTCTATCCTCTATCCTATCCTATCCTCTATCCTATCCTATCCTCTATCCTATCCTATCCTCTATCCGATCCTCTATCCTATCCTATCCTCTATCCTATCCTATCCTCTTTCCTATCCTATCTTCTATCCTATCCTATCCTCTATCCTATCCTATCCTCTATCCTATCCTATCCTCTATAGTATCCTATCCTCTATCCTATCCTATCCTCTATCCTATCCTATCCTCTATCCTATCCTATCCTCTATCCTATCCTACCCTCTTTCCAATCCTATCCTCTATCCTATCCTATCCTCTATCCGATCCTCTATCCTATCCTAGCCTCTATCAGATCCAATTACCTATCCTATCCTCTATCCTATCCTTTCCTCTATCCTATCCTATCCTCTATCCTATCCTATACTCTATCCGATTCTCTATCCTATCCTATCCTCTATCAGATCCTCTATCCTACCCTATCATCTATCCTATCCTCTATCGTATCCTATCCTATCCTCTATCCTATCCTATCCTCTATCCTATCCTATCCTCTATCCGATCCTCTATCCTATCCTATCCTCTATCCTATCCTCTATCCTATCCTATCCTCTTTCCTATCCTATCTTCTATCCTATCCTATCCTCTATCCTATCCTATCCTCTATCCTATCCTATCCTCTATAGTATCCTATCCTCTATCCTATCCTATCCTCTATCCGATCCTCTATCCTATCCTCTATACCATCCTCTATCCTATCCTATCCTCTATCGGATCCTCTATCCTATCCTATCCTCTATCCTATCCTCTATCCTATCCTCTATCCTATCCTCTATCCTATCCTCTATCCTATCCTCTATCCTATCCTATCCTCTATCCGATTCTCTATCCTATCCTATCCTCTATACTATCCTATCCTCTATCCTATCCTATCCTCTATCCTATCCTATCCTCTATCCTATCCTCTCCTGTATCCTATCCTACCCTCTTTCCTATCCTATCCTCTATCCTATCCTATCCTCTATCCTATCCTCTATCCTATCCTATCCTCTATCCTATCCTCTCCTGTATCCTATCCTACCCTCTTTCCTATCCTATCCTCTATCCTATCCTCTATCCTATCCTCTATCCTATCCTCTATCCTATCTTATCCTCTATTATATCCTATCCTCTATCCTATCCTATTCCCTATCCTATCCTATCCTCTATCCTATCCTCTATCCTATCCTCTATCCTATCCTATCCTCTATCCTATCCTCTATCCTATCCTATCCTCTATCCTATCCTATCCTCTATCCTATCCTATCCTCTATCCGATCCTCTATCCTATCCTATCCTCTATCCTATCCTATCCTCTATCCGATCCTCTATCCTATCCTATCCTCTATCCTATCCTATCCTCTTTCCTATCCTATCTTCTATCCTATCCTATCCTCTATCCTATCCTATCCTCTATCCTATCCTATCCTCTATAGTATCCTATCCTCTATCCTATCCTATCCTCTATCCTATCCTATCCTCTATCCTATCCTATCCTCTATCCTATCCTATCCTCTATCCTATCCTACCCTCTTTCCAATCCTATCCTCTATCCTATCCTATCCTCTATCCGATCCTCTATCCTATCCTAGCCTCTATCAGATCCAATTACCTATCCTATCCTCTATCCTATCCTTTCCTCTATCCTATCCTATCCTCTATCCTATCCTATACTCTATCCGATTCTCTATCCTATCCTATCCTCTATCAGATCCTCTATCCTACCCTATCATCTATCCTATCCTCTATCGTATCCTATCCTATCCTCTATCCTATCCTATCCTCTATCCTATCCTATCCTCTATCCGATCCTCTATCCTATCCTATCCTCTATCCTATCCTCTATCCTATCCTATCCTCTATCCGATCCTCTATCCTATCCTATCCTCTATCGGATCCTCTATCCTATCCTATCCTCTATCCTATCCTCTATCCTATCCTCTATCCTATCCTCTATCCTATCCTCTATCCTATCCTCTATCCTATCCTATCCTCTATCCGATTCTCTATCCTATCCTATCCTCTATACTATCCTATCCTCTATCCTATCCTATCCTCTATCCTATCCTATCCTCTATCCTATCCTCTCCTGTATCCTATCCTACCCTCTTTCCTATCCTATCCTCTATCCTATCCTATCCTCTATCCTATCCTCTATCCTATCCTATCCTCTATCCTATCCTCTCCTGTATCCTATCCTACCCTCTTTCCTATCCTATCCTCTATCCTATCCTATCCTCTATCCTATCCTATCCTCTATCCTATCCTCTATCCTATCCTCTATCCTATCTTATCCTCTATTATATCCTATCCTCTATCCTATCCTATTCCCTATCCTATCCTATCCTCTATCCTATCCTCTATCCTATCCTATCCTCTATCCTATCCTATCCTCTATCCTTTCCTCTATCCTATCCTATGCTCTATCCTATCCTATCCTCTATCCTATCCTCTATCCGATCCTCTATCCTATCCTATCCTCTATTATATCCTATCCTCTATCCTATCCTATCCTCTATCCTATCCTATCCTCTATCCTATCCTCTATCCTATCCTATGCTCTATCCTATCCTATCCTCTATCCTATCCTCTATCCGATCCACTATCCTATCCTATCCTCTATTATATCCTATCCTCTATCCTATCCTATCCTCTATCCTATCCTTTCCTCAATCCTATTATATCCTCAATCCTATTATGTCCTCTATCCTATCCTATCCTCTATCCTATCCTATCCTCTACAAGATCCTCTACCCTATCCTATCCTCTATCCTATCCTCTATCCTATCCTGTCCTCTATCCTATCCTATCGTCTATCCTATCCTATCCTCTATCCTATCCTACCCTCTTTCCAATCCTATCCTCTATCCTATCCTATCCTCTATCCGATCCTCTATCCTATCCTCTATACCATCCTCTATCCTATCCTATCCTCTATCGGATCCTCTATCCTATCCTATCCTCTATCCTATCCTCTATCCTATCCTCTATCCTATCCTCTATCCTATCCTATCCTCTATCCGATTCTCTATCCTATCCTATCCTCTATACTATCCTATCCTCTATCCTATCCTATCCTCTATCCTATCCTATCCTCTATCCTATCCTCTCCTGTATCCTATCCTACCCTCTTTCCTATCCTATCCTCTATCCTATCCTATCTTCTATCCTATCCTCTCCTGTATCCTATCCTACCCTCTTTCCTATCCTATCCTCTATCCTATCCTATCCTCTATCCTATCCTCTATCCTATCCTCTATCCTATCTTATCCTCTATTATATCCTATCCTCTATCCTATCCTATTCCCTATCCTATCCTATCCTCTATCCTATCCTCTATCCTATCCTCTATCCTATCCTATCCTCTATCCTATACTCTATCCTATCCTCTATCCTATCCTCTATCCTATCCTATGCTCTATCCTATCCTATCCTCTATCCTATCCTCTATCCGATCCTCTATCCTATCCTATCCTCTATCCTATCCTATCCTTTATCCTATTCTATCCTCTATCCTATCCTTTCCTCAATCCTATTATATCCTCAATCCTATTATGTCCTCTATCCTATCCTATCCTCTATCCTATCCTATCCTTTATAATATTCTATCCTCTATCCTATCCTATCCTCTATCCTATCCTATCATCTATCCGATCCTCTATCCTATCCTATCCTCTATCCTATCCTCTATCCTATCCTATCCTCTTTCCTATCCTATCTTCTATCCTATCCTATCCTCTATCCTATCCTATCCTCTATCCTATCCTATCCTCTATAGTATCCTATCCTCTATCCTATCCTATCCTCTATCCTATCCTATTCTCTATCCTATCCTATCCTCTATCCTATCCTACCCTCTTTCCAATCCTATCCTCTATCCTATCCTATCCTCTATCCGATCCTCTATCCTATCCTAGCCTCTATTTTATCCTATCCTCTATCCTATCCTCTATCGGATCCTCTATCCTATCCTATCCTCTATCCTATAGTATCATCTATCCTATTCTATCCTCTATCCTATCCTCTATCATATCCAACCTCTATCGTATCCTATCCTCTATCCTATCCTATCCTCTATCCTATCCTATCCTCTATGCTAACCTATCCTCTATCCTATCCTATCATCTATCCTATTATATCCTCTATCCTATGCTATCCTCTATCCTATCCTATCCTCTATCCTATCCTATCCTCTATCCTATCCTATCCTCTATCCTATCCTATCCTCTATCCTATCCTATCCTCTATCCTATCCTATCCTCTATCCTATCCTATCCTCTATCCTATCCTATCCTCTATCCTATCCTATCCTCTATCCTATCCTATCCTCTATCCTATCCTATCCTATCCTCTATCCTATCCTATCCTCTATCCTATCCTCTCCTCTATCCTATCCTACCCTCTTTCCAATCCTATCCTCTATCCTATCCTATCCTCTATCGGATCCTCTATCCTATCCTATCCTCTATCCTATCCTCTATCCTATCCTCTATCCTATCCTATCCTCTATCCGATTCTCTATCCTATCCTATCCTCTATACTATCCTATCCTCTATCCTATCCTATCCTCCATCCTATCCTATCCTCTATCCTATCCTCTCCTCTATCCTATCCTACCCTCTTTCCTATCCTATCCTCTATCCTATCCTATCCTCTATCCTATCCTCTATCCTATCCTCTATCCTCTCCTATCCTCTATTATATCCTATCCTCTATCCTATCCTATCCCCTATCCTATCCTATCCTCTATCCTATCCTCTATCCTATCCTCTATCCTATCCTCTATCCTATCCTCTATCCTATCCTATCCTCTATCCTATCCTCTACCCTATCTTATCCTGTATAATATCGTTTACTCTATCATATCCTATCCTCTATCCTATAGTATCATCTATCCTATTCTATCCTCTATCCTATCCTCTATCATATCCAATCCTCTATCGTATCCTCTATCCTATCCTATCCTCTATCCTATCCTATCCTCCATCCTATCCTATCCTCTATCCTATCCTATCCTCTATCCGATCCTCTATCCTATCCTATCCTCTATTATATCCTATCCTCTATCCTATCCTATCCTGTATCCTATCCTTTCCTCAATCCTATTATATCAACAATCCTATTATGTCCTCTATCCCATCCTATACTCTATCCTATCCTATCCTTTATCCTATTCTATCCTCTATCCTATCCTATCCTCTATCCTATACTATCCTCTTCCTTATCCTATCCTCTATCCTATCCTCTACCCTATCCTATCCTCTATCCTATCCTATCCTCTATCCTATCGTACCCTCTTTCCTATCCTATCCTCTAGCCTATCCTATCCTCTATCCTATCCTATCCTCCATCCTATCCTATCCTCTATAAGATCCTCTATCCTATCCTATCCTCTATCCTATCCTCTATCCTATCCTCTATCCTATCCTCTATCCTATCCTCTATACTATCCTGTCCTCTATCCTATCCTATCCTCTATCCTATCATATCCTCTATCCTATCCTATCCTATCCTCTATCCTATCCTCTATCCTATCCTATCCTCTATCCGATCCTCTATCCTATCCTCTATACCATCCTCTATCCTATCCTATCCTCTATCGGATCCTCTATCCTATCTTATCCTCTATCCTATCCTCTATCCTATCCTCTATCCTATCCTCTATCCTATCCTCTATCCTATCCTATCCTCTATCCGATTCTCTATCCTATCCTATCCTTTATCCTATTCTATCCTCTATCCTATCCTATCCTCTATCCTATCCTATCCTCTATCCTATCCTATCCTCTATCCGATCCTCTATCCTATCCTATCCTCTATCCTATCCTATCCTCTTTCCTATCCTATCTTCTATCCTATCCTATCCTCTATCCTATCCTATCCTCTATCCTATCCTATCCTCTATAGTATCCTATCCTCTATCCTATCCTATCCTCTATCCTATCCTATCCTCTATCCTATCCTATCCTCTATCCTATCCTACCCTCTTTCCAATCCTATCCTCTATCCTATCCTATCCTCTATCCGATCCTCTATCCTATCCTAGCCTCTATCAGATCCAATTACCTATCCTATCCTCTATCCTATCCTTTCCTCTATCCTATCCTATCCTCTATCCTATCCTATACTCTATCCGATTCTCTATCCTATCCTATCCTCTATCAGATCCTCTATCCTACCCTATCATCTATCCTATCCTCTATCGTATCCTATCCTATCATCTATCCTATCCTATCCTCTATCCTATCCTATCCTCTATCCGATCCTCTATCCTATCCTATCCTCTATCCTATCCTCTATCCTATCCTATCCTCTTTCCTATCCTATCTTCTATCCTATCCTATCCTCTATCCTATCCTATCCTCTATCCTATCCTATCCTCTATAGTATCCTATCCTCTATCCTATCCTATCCTCTATCCGATCCTCTATCCTATCCTCTATACCATCCTCTATCCTATCCTATCCTCTATCGGATCCTCTATCCTATCCTATCCTCTATCCTATCCTCTATCCTATCCTCTATCCTATCCTCTATCCTATCCTCTATCCTATCCTCTATCCTATCCTCTATCCTATCCTATCCTCTATCCGATCTCTATCCTATCCTATCCTCTATACTATCCTATCCTCTATCCTATCCTATCCTCTATCCTATCCTATCCTCTATCCTATCCTCTCCTGTATCCTATCCTACCCTCTTTCCTATCCTATCCTCTATCCTATCCTATCCTCTATCCTATCCTCTATCCTATCCTATCCTCTATCCTATCCTCTCCTGTATCCTATCCTACCCTCTTTCCTATCCTATCCTCTATCCTATCCTCTATCCTATCCTCTATCCTATCTTATCCTCTATTATATCCTATCCTCTATCCTATCCTATTCCCTATCCTATCCTATCCTCTATCCTATCCTCTATCCTATCCTCTATCCTATCCTATCCTCTATCCTATCCTCTATCCTATCCTATCCTCTATCCTATCCTATCCTCTATCCTATCCTATCCTCTATCCGATCCTCTATCCTATCCTATCCTCTATCCTATCCTATCCTCTATCCGATCCTCTATCCTATCCTATCCTCTATCCTATCCTATCCTCTTTCCTATCCTATCTTCTATCCTATCCTATCCTCTATCCTATCCTATCCTCTATCCTATCCTATCCTCTATAGTATCCTATCCTCTATCCTATCCTATCCTCTATCCTATCCTATCCTCTATCCTATCCTATCCTCTATAGTATCCTATCCTCTATCCTATCCTATCCTCTATCCTATCCTATCCTCTATCCTATCCTATCCTCTATCCTATCCTACCCTCTTTCCAATCCTATCCTCTATCCTATCCTATCCTCTATCCGATCCTCTATCCTATCCTAGCCTCTATCAGATCCAATTACCTATCCTATCCTCTATCCTATCCTTTCCTCTATCCTATCCTATCCTCTATCCTATCCTATACTCTATCCGATTCTCTATCCTATCCTATCCTCTATCAGATCCTCTATCCTACCCTATCATCTATCCTATCCTCTATCGTATCCTATCCTATCCTCTATCCTATCCTATCCTCTATCCTATCCTATCCTCTATCCGATCCTCTATCCTATCCTATCCTCTATCCTATCCTCTATCCTATCCTATCCTCTTTCCTATCCTATCTTCTATCCTATCCTATCCTCTATCCTATCCTATAGTCTATCCTATCCTATCCTCTATAGTATCCTATCCTCTATCCTATCCTATCCTCTATCCTATCCTATCCTCTATCCGATCCTCTATCCTATCCTCTATACCATCCTCTATCCTATCCTATCCTCTATCGGATCCTCTATCCTATCCTATCCTCTATCCTATCCTCTATCCTATCCTCTATCCTATCCTCTATCCTATCCTCTATCCTATCCTCTATCCTATCCTATCCTCTATCCGATTCTCTATCCTATCCTATCCTCTATACTATCCTATCCTCTATCCTATCCTATCCTCTATCCTATCCTATCCTCTATCCTATCCTATCCTCTATCCTATCCTCTCCTGTATCCTATCCTACCCTCTTTCCTATCCTATCCTCTATCCTATCCTATCCTCTATCCTATCCTCTATCCTATCCTATCCTCTATCCTATCCTCTCCTGTATCCTATCCTACCCTCTTTCCTATCCTATCCTCTATCCTATCCTCTATCCTATCCTCTATCCTATCTTATCCTCTATTATATCCTATCCTCTATCCTATCCTATTCCCTATCCTATCCTATCCTCTATCCTATCCTCTATCCTATCCTCTATCCTATCCTATCCTCTATCCTATCCTCTATCCTATCCTATCCTCTATCCTATCCTATCCTCTATCCTATCCTATCCTCTATCCGATCCTCTATCCTATCCTATCCTCTATCCTATCCTATCCTCTATCCGATCCTCTATCCTATCCTATCCTCTATCCTATCCTATCCTCTTTCCTATCCTATCTTCTATCCTATCCTATCCTCTATCCTATCCTATCCTCTATCCTATCCTATCCTCTATAGTATCCTATCCTCTATCCTATCCTATCCTCTATCCTATCCTATCCTCTATCCTATCCTATCCTCTATCCTATCCTATCCTCTATCCTATCCTCTCCTCTATCCTATCCTACCCTCTTTCCTATCCTATCCTCTATCCTATCCTATCCTCTATCCTATCCTCTATCCTATCCTCTATCCTCTCCTATCCTCTATTATATCCTATCCTCTATCCTATCCTATCCCCTATCTTATCCTATCCTCTATCCTATCCTCTATCCTATCCTCTATCCTATCCTCTATCCTATCCTATTCCCTATCCTATCCTATCCTCTATCCTATCCTCTATCCTATCCTCTATCCTATCCTATCCTCTATCCTATCCTCTATCCTATCCTCTATCCTATCCTATCCTCTATCCTGTCCTCTATCCTATCCTCTATCCTATCCTATGCTCTATCCTATCCTATCCTCTATCCTATCCTCTATCCGATCCTCTATCCTATCCTATCCTCTATCCTATCCTATCCTTTATCCTATTCTATCCTCTATCCTATCCTTTCCTCAATCCTATTATATCCTCAATCCTATTATGTCCTCTATCCTATCCTATCCTCTATCCTATCCTATCCTTTATCCTATTCTATCCTCTATCCTATCCTATCCTCTATCCTATCCTATCCTCTATCCTATCCTATCCTCTATCCGATCCTCTATCCTATCCTATCCTCTATCCTATCCTATCCTCTTTCCTATCCTATCTTCTATCCTATCCTATCCTCTATCCTATCCTATCCTCTATCCTATCCTATCCTCTATAGTATCCTATCCTCTATCCTATCCTATCCTCTATCCTATCCTATCCTCTATCCTATCCTATCCTCTATCCTATCCTACCCTCTTTCCAATCCTATCCTCTATCCTATCCTATCCTCTATCCTATCCTTTCCTCTATCCTATCCTATCCTCTATCCTATCCTATACTCTATCCGATTCTCTATCCTATCCTATCCTCTATCAGATCCTCTATCCTACCCTATCATCTATCCTATCCTCTATCGTATCCTATCCTATCCTCTATCCTATCCTATCCTCTATCCTATCCTATCCTCTATCCGATCCTCTATCCTATCCTATCCTCTATCCTATCCTCTATCCTATCCTCTATCCTCTCCTATCCTCTATTATATCCTATCCTCTATCCTATCCTATCCCCTATCCTATCCTATCCTCTATCCTATCCTCTATCCTATCCTCTATCATATCCAATCCTCTATCGTATCCTCTATCCTATCCTATCCTCTATCCTATCCTATCCTCCATCCTATCCTATCCTCTATCCTATCCTATCCTCTATCCTATCCTACCCTCTTTCCTATCCTATCCTCTATCCTATCCTATCCTCTATCCTATCCTCTATCCTATCCTATGCTCTATCCTATCCTATCCTCTATCCTATCCTCTATCCGATCCTCTATCCTATCCTATCCTCTATTATATCCTATCCTCTATCCTATGCTATCCTCTATCCTATCCTATCCTCTATCCTATCCTATCCTCTATCCTATCCTATCCTCTATCCTATCCTATCCTCTATCCTATCCTATCCTCTACCCTATCCTATCCTCTATCCTATCCTATCCTCTATCCTATCCTATCCTCTATCCTATCCTATCCTCTATCCTATCCTCTCCTCTATCCTATCCTACCCTCTTTCCTATCCTATCCTCTATCCTATCCTATCCTCTATCCTATCCTATCCTATCCTCTATCCTATAGTATCATCTATCCTATTCTATCCTCTATCCTATCCTCTATCGTATCCAACCTCTATCGTATCCTATCCTCTATCCTATCCTATCCTCTATCCTATCCTATCCTCTATCCTATCCTATCCTCTATCCTATCCTATCCTCTATCCTATCCTATCCTCTATCCTATCCTATCCTCTATCCTATCCTATCCTATCCTCTATCCTATCCTATCCTCTATCCTATCCTCTCCTCTATCCTATCCTACCCTCTTTCCTATCCTATCCTCTATCCTATCCTATCCTCTATCCTATCCTCTATCCTATCCTCTATCCTCTCCTATCCTCTATTATATCCTATCCTCTATCCTATCCTATCCCCTATCTTATCCTATCCTCTATCCTATCCTCTATCCTATCCTCTATCCTATCCTCTATCCTATCCTCTATCCTATCCTATCCTCTATCCTATCCTCTACCCTATCTTATCCTGTATAATATCGTTTACTCTATCATATCCTATCCTCTATCCTATAGTATCATCTATCCTATTCTATCCTCTATCCTATCCTCTATCATATCCAATCCTCTATCGTATCCTCTATCCTATCCTATCCTCTATCCTATCCTATCCTCCATCCTATCCTATCCTCTATCCTATCCTATCCTCTATCCTATCCTACCCTCTTTCCTATCCTATCCTCTATCCTATCCTATCCTCTATCCTATCCTCTATCCTATCCTATGCTCTATCCTATCCTATCCTCTATCCTATCCTCTATCCGATCCTCTATCCTATCCTATCCTCTATTATATCCTATCCTCTATCCTATGCTATCCTCTATCCAATCCTATCCTCTATCCTATCCTATCCTCTATCCTATCCTATCCTCTATCCTATCCTATCCTCTATCCTATCCTATCCTCTATCCTATCCTATCCTCTATCCTATCCTATCCTCTATCCTATCCTATCCTCTATCCTATCCTATCCTCTATCCTATCCTATCCTCTATCCTATCCTCTCCTCTATCCTATCCTACCCTCTTTCCTATCCTATCCTCTATCCTATCCTATCCTCTTTCCTATCCTCTATCCTATCCTCTATCCTATCCTCTATCCTCTCCTATCCTCTATTATATCCTATCCTCTATCCTATCCTATCCCCTATCCTATCCTATCCTCTATCCTATCCTCTATCCTATCCTCTACCCTATCTTATCCTGTATAATATCGTTTACTCTATCCTATCCTATCCTATCCTCTATCCTATCCTATCCTCCATCCTATCCTATCCTCTATCCTATCCTATCCTCTATCCTATCCTACCCTCTTTCCTATCCTATCCTCTATCCTATCCTATCCTCTATCCTATCCTCTATCCTATCCTATGCTCTATCCTATCCTATCCTCTATCCTATCCTCTATCCGATCCTCTATCCTATCCTATCCTCTATTATATCCTATCCTCTATCCTATGCTATCCTCTATCCTATCCTATCCTCTATCCTATCCTATCCTCTATCCTATCCTATCCTCTATCCTATCCTATCCTCTATCCTATCCTATCCTCTATCCTATCCTATCCTCTATCCTATCCTATCCTCTATCCTATCCTATCCTCTATCCTATCCCATCCTCTATCCTATCCTCTCCTCTATCCTATCCTACCCTCTTTCCTATCCTATCCTCTATCCTATCCTATCCTCTTTCCTATCCTCTATCCTATCCTCTATCCTATCCTCTATCCTCTCCTATCCTCTATTATATCCTATCCTCTATCCTATCCTATCCCCTATCCTATCCTATCCTCTATCCTATCCTCTATCCTATCCTCTACCCTATCTTATCCTGTATAATATCGTTTACTCTATCCTATCCTATCCTATCCTCTATCCTATCCTATCCTCTATCCTATCCTCTCCTCTATCCTATCCTACCCTCTTTCCAATCCTATCCTCTATCCTATACTATCCTCTATCGGATCCTCTATCCTATCCTATCCTCTATCCTATCCTCTATCCTATCCTCTATCCTATCCTCTATCCTATCCTATCCTCTATCCGATTCTCTATCCTATCCTATCCTCTATACTATCCTATCCTCTATCCTATCCTATCCTCCATCCTATCCTATCCTCTATCCTATCCTCTCCTCTATCCTATCCTACCCTCTTTCCTATCCTATCCTCTATCCTATCCTATCCTCTATCCTATCCTCTATCCTATCCTCTATCCTCTCCTATCCTCTATTATATCCTATCCTCTATCCTATCCTATCCCCTATCCTCTATCCTATCCTCTATCCTATCCTCTATCCTATCCTCTATCCTATCCTCTATCCTATCCTATCCTCTATCCTATCCTCTACCCTATCTTATCCTGTATAATATCGTTTACTCTATCATATCCTATCCTCTATCCTATAGTATCATCTATCCTATTCTATCCTCTATCCTATCCTCTATCATGTCCAATCCTCTATCGTATCCTCTATCCTATCCTATCCTCTATCCTATCCTATCCTCCATCCTATCCTATCCTATCCTCTATCCGATCCTCTATCCTATCCTATCCTCTATTATATCCTATCCTCTATCCTATCCTATCCTGTATCCTATCCTTTCCTCAATCCTATTATATCCTCAATCCTATTATGTCCTCTATCCCATCCTATCCTCTATCCTATCCTATCCTTTATCCTATTCTATCCTCTATCCTATCCTATCCTCCTTCCTATACTATCCTCTTCCTTATCCTATCCTCTATCCTATCCTCTACCCTATCCTATCCTCTATCCTATCCTATCCTCTATCCTATCGTACCCTCTTTCCTATCCTATCCTCTAGCCTATCCTATCCTCTATCCTATCCTATCCTCCATCCTATCCTATCCTCTATAAGATCCTCTATCCTATCATATCCTCTATCCTATCCTCTATCCTATCCTCTATCCTATCCTTTATCCTATCCTCTATCCTATCCTGTCCTCTATCCTATCCTATCCTCTATCCTATCCTATCCTCTATCCTATCCTATCCTCTATCCTATCCTATCCTCTATACTATCCTATCCTCTATCCTATCCTATCCTCTATCCTATCCTATCCTCTATCCTATCCTATCCTCCATCCTATCCTATCCTCTATCATATCCAATCCTCTATCGTATCCTCTATCCTATCCTATCCTCTATCCTATCCTCTATCCTATCCTATCCTCTATCCTATCCCATCCTCTATCGGATAATATCATCTATCCTGTCCTATCCTCTATCCTATCCTATTCTCTATCCTATCCTATCCTCTATCCCATCCTATCCTATCGTATCCTATCCTCTATCCTAGCCTATCCTCTATCCGATCCTCTATCCTATCCTATGCTCTATTATAACCTATCCTCTATCCTATCCTATCCTATCCTCTATCCTATCCTATCCTCTATCCTATCCTATCCTCTTTCCTATCCTATCCTCTATCCTATCCTATCCTCTATCCTATCCTATCATCTATCCTATCCTATCCTCTATCCCATCCTATCCTCTATCCTATCCTATCCTCTATCCCATCCTATCCTCTATCCTATCCTATCCTCTATCCTATCCTATCCTCTATCCTATCCTATCCTCAATCCGATCCCCTATCCTATCCTATCCCCTATCCTATCCTATCCTCTATCCTATCCTCTATCCTATCCTCTATCCGATCCTCTATCCTATTATATCCTCTATCCTATCCTCTACCCTATCCTCTATCCTATTATATCCTCTATCCTATCCTCTACCCTATCCCATCCTCTATAATATCGTTTACTCTATCATATCCTATCCTCTATCCTATATTATCATCTATCCTATTCTATCCTCTATCATATCCTCTATCGTATCCAATCCTCTATCGTATCCTCTATCCTATCCTATCCTCTATCCTATCCTTTCCTCAATCCTATTATATCCTCTATCCTATCCTATCCTCTATCCTATCCTATCCTCTATCCTATCCTATCCTCTATCCTATCCTATCCTCTATCCTATCCTATCCTCTATCCTATCCTATCCTCTATCCTATCCTCTATCCTATCCTCTATCCTATCCTGTCCTCTATCCTATCCTATCCTCTATCCTATCCTATCGTCTATCCTATCCTATCCTCTATCCTCTCCTATCCTCTATCCTATCCTATCCTCTATGCTATCCTATCCTCTATCCTATCCTATCCTCTATCCTATCCTATCCTCTTTCCTATCCTACCCTCTTTCCTATCCTATCCTCTATCCTATCCTATCCTCTATCATATCGTATCCTCTATCCTATCCTATCCTCTATCCTATCCTATCCTCTATCCGATCCTCTATCCTATCCTATTCTCTATTATATCCTATCCTCTATCCTATCCTATCCTCTATCCTATCCTATCCTCTTTCCTATCCTATCCTCTATCCTATCCTATCGTCTATCCTATCCTATCCTCTATCAAATCCTATCCTCTATCCTATCCTATCCTCTATCCTATCCAATTACCTATCCGATCCTCTATCCTATCCTATCCTCTATCAGATCCTCTATCCTATCCTCTATCAGATCCTCTATCCTATCCTATCATCTATACTATCCTCTATCGTATCCTATCCTATCCTCTATCCTATCATATCCTCTACCCTATCCTATCCTCTATCCTATCCTATCCTCTATCCTATCCTACCCTCTTTCCTATCCTATCCCCTATCCTATCCTGTCCTCTATCCTATCCTATCCTCTATCCTATCCTATCGTCTATCCTATCCTCTCCTCTATCCTATCCTACCCTCTTTCCAATCCTATCCTCTATCCTATGCTATCCTCTATCCTATCCTATCCTCTATCCTATCCTATCCTCTATCCTATCCTATCCTCTATCCTATCCTATCCTCTATCCTATCCTATCCTCTATCCTATCCTCTATCCTATCCTGTCCTCTATCCTATCCTATCCTCTATCCTATCCTATCGTCTATCCTATCCTATCCTCTATCCTCTCCTATCCTCTATCCTATCCTATCCTCTATGCTATCCTATCCTCTATCCTATCCTATCCTCTATCCTATCCTATCCTCTTTCCTATCCTACCCTCTTTCCTATCCTATCCTCTATCCTATCCTATCCTCTATCATATCGTATCCTCTATCCTATCCTATCCTCTATCCGATCCTCTATCCTATCCTATTCTCTATTATATCCTATCCTCTATCCTATCCTATCCTCTATCCTATCCTATCCTCTTTCCTATCCTATCCTCTATCCTATCCTATTATCTATCCTATCCTATCCTCTATCAAATCCTATCCTCTATCCTATCCTATCCTCTATCCTATCCTATCCTATATCCTATATTATCATCTATCCTATTCTATCCTCTATCCTATCCTCTATCATATCCAATCCTCTATCGTATCCTCTATCCTATCCTATCCTCTATCCTATCCTCTATCCTATCCTCTATCCTATCCTGTCCTCTATCCTATCCTATCCTCTATCCTATCCTATCGTCTATCCTATCCTATCCTCTATCCTCTCCTATCCTCTATCCTATCCTATCCTCTGTGCTATCCTATCCTCTATCCTATCCTATCCTCTATCCTATCCTATCCTCTTTCCTATCCTACCCTCTTTCCTATCCTATCCTCTATCCTATCCTATCCTCTATCATATCGTATCCTCTATCCTATCCTATCCTCCATCCTATCCTATCCTCTATCGTATAATCTATCCTCAATCCTATCCTCTATCCTATCCTCTATCCTATCCTATCCTATCCTATCCTCTATCCTATCCTATCCTCTATCCTATCCTATCCTCTACCCTATCCTATCCTCTATCCTATCCTATCCTCTATCCTATCCTATCATCTATCCTCTCCTATCCTCTATCCTATCCTCTATCCTATCCTCCATCCTATCCTATCCTCTATCGTATAATCTATCCTCAATCCTATCCTCTATCCTATCCAATCCTATATCCTATACTCTATCCTATCCTATCCTCTATCCTATCCTATCCTATCCTATCCTCTGTCCTATCCTATCCTCTATAATATCCTATCCTCTATCCTATCCTATCCTCTATCCTATCCTCTCCTCTATCCTATCCTATCCTCTATCCTATCCTATCCTCTATCCTATCCTATCCTCTATCCTATCCTATCCTCTATCCTGTCCTATCCTCTATCCTATCCTCTATCCTATCCTGTCCTCTATCCTATCCTATCCTCTATCCTATCCAATCGTCTATCCTATCCTATCCTCTATCCTCTCCTATCCTCTATCCTATCCTATCCTCTATCCTATCCTATCCTCTTTCCTATCCTACCCTCTTTCCTATCCTATCCTCTATCCTATCCTATCCTCTATCATATCGTATCCTCTATCCTATCCTATCCTCTATCCTATCCTATCCTCTATCCGATCCTCTATCCTATCCTATTCTCTATTATATCCTATCCTCTATCCTATCCTATCCTCTATCCTATCCTATCCTCTTTCCTATCCTATCCTCTATCCTATCCTATCCTCTATCCTATCCTATCCTCTATCAAATCCTATCCTCTATCCTATCCTATCCTCTATCCTATCCTATCCTCTATCCTATATTATCATCTATCCTATTCTATCCTCTATCCTATCCTCTATCATATCCAATCCTCTATCGTATCCTCTATCCTATCCTATCCTCTATCAAATCCTATCCTCTATCATATCCAATCCTCTATCCTATCCTCTATCCTATCCTATCATCTATCCTATCCTATCCTCTATCCTCTCCTATCCTCTATCCTATCCTATCCTCTGTGCTATCCTATCCTCTATCCTATCCTATCCTCTATCCTATCCTATCCTCTTTCCTATCCTACCCTCTTTCCTATCCTATCCTCTATCCTATCCTATCCTCTATCATATCGTATCCTCTATCCTATCCTATCCTCCATCCTATCCTATCCTCTATCGTATAATCTATCCTCAATCCTATCCTCTATCCTATCCAATCCTATATCCTATACTCTATCCTATCCTATCCTCTATCCTATCCTATCCTATCCTATCCTCTATCCTATCCTATCCTCTATAATATCCTATCCTCTATCCTATCCTATTCTCTATCCTATCCTATCCTCTATCCTATCCTATCCTCTATCCTATCCTATCCTCTATCCTATCCTATCCTCTATCCTATCCTATCCTCTATCCTATCCTATCCTCTATCCTATCCTATCCTCTATCCTATCCTATCCTCTATCCTATCCTATCCTCTATCCTATCCTATCCTCTATCCTATCCTATCCTCTATCCTATCCTCTATCCTATCCTGTCCTCTATCCTATCCTATCCTCTATCCTATCCTATCGTCTATCCTATCCTATCCTCTATCCTCTCCTATCCTCTATCCTATCCTATCCTCTATGCTATCCTATCCTCTATCCTATCCTATCCTCTATCCTATCCTATCCTCTATCCTATATTATCATCTATCCTATTCTATCCTCTATCCTATCCTCTATCATATCCAATCCTCTATCGTATCCTCCATCCTATCCTATCCTCTATCCTATCCTGTCCTCTATCCTATCCTATCCTCTATCCTATCCTATCATCTATCCTATCCTATCCTCTATCCTCTCCTATCCTCTATCCTATCCTATCCTCTGTGCTATCCTATCCTCTATCCTATCCTATCCTCTATCCTATCCTATCCTCTTTCCTATCCTACCCTCTTTCCTATCCTATCCTCCATCCTATCCTATCCTCTATCATATCGTATCCTCTATCCTATCCTATCCTCCATCCTATCCTATCCTCTATCGTATAATCTATCCTCAATCCTATCCTCTATCCTATCCAATCCTATATCCTATACTCTATCCTATCCTATCCTCTATCCTATCCTATCCTATCCTATCCTCTATCCTATCCTATCCTCTATAATATCCTATCCTCTATCCTATCCTATCCTCTATCCGATCCTCTATCCTATCCTATCCTCTATCCGATCCTCTATCCTATCCTATTCTCTATTATATCCTATCCTCTATCCTATCCTATCCTCTATCCTATCCTATCCTCTTTCCTATCCTATCCTCTATCCTATCCTCTCCTCTATCCTATCCTATCCTCTATCAAATCCTATCCTCTATCCTATCCTATCCTCTATCCTATCCAATTACCTATCCGATCCTCTATCCTATCCTATCCTCTATCAGATCCTCTATCCTATCCTCTATCAGATCCTCTATCCTATCCTATCATCTATACTATCCTCTATCGTATCCTATCCTATCCTCTATCCTATCATATCCTCTACCCTATCCTATCCTCTATCCTATCCTATCCTCTATCCTATCCTACCCTCTTTCCTATCCTATCCCCTATCCTATCCTGTCCTCTATCCTATCCTATCCTCTATCCTATCCTATCGTCTATCCTATCCTCTCCTCTATCCTATCCTACCCTCTTTCCAATCCTATCCTCTATCCTATGCTATCCTCTATCCTATCCTATCCTCTATCCTATCCTATCCTCTATCCTATCCTATCCTCTATCCTATCCTATCCTCTATCCTATCCTCTATCCTATCCTGTCCTCTATCCTATCCTATCCTCTATCCTATCCTATCGTCTATCCTATCCTATCCTCTATCCTCTCCTATCCTCTATCCTATCCTATCCTCTATGCTATCCTATCCTCTATCCTATCCTATCCTCTATCCTATCCTATCCTCTTTCCTATCCTACCCTCTTTCCTATCCTATCCTCTATCCTATCCTATCCTCTATCATATCGTATCCTCTATCCTATCCTATCCTCTATCCGATCCTCTATCCTATCCTATTCTCTATTATATCCTATCCTCTATCCTATCCTATCCTCTATCCTATCCTATCCTCTTTCCTATCCTATCCTCTATCCTATCCTATTATCTATCCTATCCTATCCTCTATCAAATCCTATCCTCTATCCTATCCTATCCTCTATCCTATCCTATCCTATATCCTATATTATCATCTATCCTATTCTATCCTCTATCCTATCCTCTATCATATCCAATCCTCTATCGTATCCTCTATCCTATCCTATCCTCTATCCTATCCTCTATCCTATCCTCTATCCTATCCTGTCCTCTATCCTATCCTATCCTCTATCCTATCCTATCGTCTATCCTATCCTATCCTCTATCCTCTCCTATCCTCTATCCTATCCTATCCTCTGTGCTATCCTATCCTCTATCCTATCCTATCCTCTATCCTATCCTATCCTCTTTCCTATCCTACCCTCTTTCCTATCCTATCCTCTATCCTATCCTATCCTCTATCATATCGTATCCTCTATCCTATCCTATCCTCCATCCTATCCTATCCTCTATCGTATAATCTATCCTCAATCCTATCCTCTATCCTATCCTCTATCCTATCCTATCCTATCCTATCCTCTATCCTATCCTATCCTCTATCCTATCCTATCCTCTACCCTATCCTATCCTCTATCCTATCCTATCCTCTATCCTATCCTATCATCTATCCTCTCCTATCCTCTATCCTATCCTCTATCCTATCCTCCATCCTATCCTATCCTCTATCGTATAATCTATCCTCAATCCTATCCTCTATCCTATCCAATCCTATATCCTATACTCTATCCTATCCTATCCTCTATCCTATCCTATCCTATCCTATCCTCTGTCCTATCCTATCCTCTATAATATCCTATCCTCTATCCTATCCTATCCTCTATCCTATCCTCTCCTCTATCCTATCCTATCCTCTATCCTATCCTATCCTCTATCCTATCCTATCCTCTATCCTATCCTATCCTCTATCCTGTCCTATCCTCTATCCTATCCTCTATCCTATCCTGTCCTCTATCCTATCCTATCCTCTATCCTATCCAATCGTCTATCCTATCCTATCCTCTATCCTCTCCTATCCTCTATCCTATCCTATCCTCTATCCTATCCTATCCTCTTTCCTATCCTACCCTCTTTCCTATCCTATCCTCTATCCTATCCTATCCTCTATCATATCGTATCCTCTATCCTATCCTATCCTCTATCCTATCCTATCCTCTATCCGATCCTCTATCCTATCCTATTCTCTATTATATCCTATCCTCTATCCTATCCTATCCTCTATCCTATCCTATCCTCTTTCCTATCCTATCCTCTATCCTATCCTATCCTCTATCCTATCCTATCCTCTATCAAATCCTATCCTCTATCCTATCCTATCCTCTATCCTATCCTATCCTCTATCCTATATTATCATCTATCCTATTCTATCCTCTATCCTATCCTCTATCATATCCAATCCTCTATCGTATCCTCTATCCTATCCTATCCTCTATCAAATCCTATCCTCTATCATATCCAATCCTCTATCCTATCCTCTATCCTATCCTATCATCTATCCTATCCTATCCTCTATCCTATCCTATCCTCTGTGCTATCCTATCCTCTATCCTATCCTATCCTCTATCCTATCCTATCCTCTTTCCTATCCTACCCTCTTTCCTATCCTATCCTCTATCCTATCCTATCCTCTATCATATCGTATCCTCTATCCTATCCTATCCTCCATCCTATCCTATCCTCTATCGTATAATCTATCCTCAATCCTATCCTCTATCCTATCCAATCCTATATCCTATACTCTATCCTATCCTATCCTCTATCCTATCCTATCCTATCCTATCCTCTATCCTATCCTATCCTCTATAATATCCTATCCTCTATCCTATCCTATTCTCTATCCTATCCTATCCTCTATCCTATCCTATCCTCTATCCTATCCTATCCTCTATCCTATCCTATCCTCTATCCTATCCTATCCTCTATCCTATCCTATCCTCTATCCTATCCTATCCTCTATCCTATCCT
Source organism: Halictus rubicundus (assembly GCF_050948215.1). NCBI lineage: Eukaryota > Metazoa > Arthropoda > Insecta > Hymenoptera > Halictidae > Halictus > Halictus rubicundus. The sequence goes on from NW_027488620.1 coordinate 387,396, forward strand.
ATCCTCTATCCTATCCTATCCTCTATCCTATCCTATCCTCTATCCTATCCTATCCTCTATCCTATCCTCTATCCTATCCTGTCCTCTATCCTATCCTATCCTCTATCCTATCCTATCGTCTATCCTATCCTATCCTCTATCCTCTCCTATCCTCTATCCTATCCTATCCTCTATGCTATCCTATCCTCTATCCTATCCTATCCTCTATCCTATCCTATCCTCTATCCTATATTATCATCTATCCTATTCTATCCTCTATCCTATCCTCTATCATATCCAATCCTCTATCGTATCCTCCATCCTATCCTATCCTCTATCCTATCCTGTCCTCTATCCTATCCTATCCTCTATCCTATCCTATCATCTATCCTATCCTATCCTCTATCCTCTCCTATCCTCTATCCTATCCTATCCTCTGTGCTATCCTATCCTCTATCCTATCCTATCCTCTATCCTATCCTATCCTCTTTCCTATCCTACCCTCTTTCCTATCCTATCCTCCATCCTATCCTATCCTCTATCATATCGTATCCTCTATCCTATCCTATCCTCCATCCTATCCTATCCTCTATCGTATAATCTATCCTCAATCCTATCCTCTATCCTATCCAATCCTATATCCTATACTCTATCCTATCCTATCCTCTATCCTATCCTATCCTATCCTATCCTCTATCCTATCCTATCCTCTATAATATCCTATCCTCTATCCTATCCTATCCTCTATCCTATCCTATCCTCTATCCTATCCTATCCTCTATCCTATCCTATCCTCTATCCGATCCTCTATCCTATCCTATTCTCTATTATATCCTATCCTCTATCCTAGCCTATCCTCTATCCTATCCTATCCTCAATCCTATCCTATCCTCCATCATATTCTATCCTCTATCCTATCCTATCCTCTATCCCATCCTACCCTCTATCCCATCCTATCCTCTATCCTATACTAGCCTCTACCTTATCCTATCCTCTATCCTATCCAATTACCTATCCGATCCACTATCCTATCCTATCCAATCCACTATCCGATCCTCTATCCTATTCTATCCTCTATCCTATCCTATCCTCTATCCTATCCTCTCCTCTGTCCTATTCTCTATCCTATCCTATCCTCTATCCTATCCTCTATCCTATTCTCTATCCTATCCTATCCTCTATCGTCTCCTATCTTCTATACAATCCAATCCACTACCCAATCCTCTATCCTCTCCTATCCTCCATCCTATCCTATCCTCTATCGTATAATCTATCCTCAATCCTATCCTCTATCCTATCCAATCCTATATCCTATACTCTATCCTATCCTATCCTCTATCCTATCCTATCCTATCCTATCCTATCCTCTATCCTATCCTATCCTCTATCCTATCCTATCCTCTATCCTATCCCATCCTCTATCCTATCCTATCCTCTATCAAATCCTATCCTCTATCCTATACTATCCTCTATCCTATCCTATCCTCTATCCTATATTATCATCTATCCTATTCTATCCTCTATCCTATCCTCTATCATATCCAATCCTCTATCGTATCCTCCATCCTATCCTATCCTCTATCCTATCCTCTATCCTATCCTGTCCTCTATCCTATCCTATCCTCTATCCTATCCTATCATCTATCCTATCCTATCCTCTATCCTCTCCTATCCTCTATCCTATCCTATCCTCTATCCTATCCTATCCTCTACCCTATCCTATCCTCTATCCTATCCTATCCTCTATCCTATCCCATCCTCTATCCTATCCTATCCTCTATCCTATCCTATCCTCTATCGTCTCCTATCCTCCATACTATCCTATCCTCTATCCTATCTGATCCCCTATCCTATCCTCTATCCTATCCTGTCCTATCCTCTATCCTATCCTATCCTATCCTCTATACTATCCTATCCTCTATCCTATTCTATCCTCTATCCTATCCTATCCTATCCTCTATCCTATCCTATCCACTATCCTATCCTATCCTATCCTCTATCCTATCCTATCCTCTATCCTATTCTATATTATATCCGATCCTATCCGATCCTCTATCTTATCCTATCCTCTATCCTATCCTATCCTCTATCCTATCCTATCCTCTATCCTATCCAATCCCCTAGACTTTCCTCTGTTCGATCCTCTCCTCTACAATATCGTATCCTCTATACTATCCTGTCCTCTATCCAATAATATCATCCATCCTATCCTCTTCTCTATCCTACCCTATCCTATCCTCTATCCTATCCTATCCTCTATCCTATCCTATCCTCTATCCTATCCTATCCTCTATCCTATCCTATCCTCTATCCTATCCTATCCTCTACCCTATCCTATCCTCTATCCTATCCTATCCTCTATCCTATCCTATCATCTATCCTATCCTATCCTCTATCCTATCCTCTATCCTATTCTCTATCCTATCCTATCCTCTGTCCTATTCTCTATCCCATCCTATCCTCTATCCTATCCTCTATCCTATTCTCTATCCTATCCTATCCTCTATCGTCTCCTATCTTCTATACAATCCAATCCCCTACCCAATCCTCTATCCTCTCCTATCCTCTATCCTATCCTATCCTCTATCGTATTCTATCCTCTATCCTATCCAATCCCCTATCCAATCCTCTATCCTCTCCTATCCTCTATCCTATCCTATCCTCTATCCTATCCTATCCTCTATCGTATAATCTATCCTCAATCCTATCCTCTATCCTATCCAATCCTATATCCTATACTCTATCCTATCCTATCCTCTATCCTATCCTATCCTCTATCCTATCCTATCCTCTACCCTATCCTAAGCTATCCTATCCTCTATCCTATCCTATCCTCTAGCCTATCGTATCATCTGTCCTATCCTATCCTCTATACTATCCTATCATATCCTCTATCCTATCCATTCCTCTATCCCATCCTATTCTCTAACCTACCCTATCCTATCCTCTATCGTCTCCTATCCTCTATCCTATCCTATCCTCTATCCTATCCTATCCTCTATCCTATCCTATCCTATCCTCTATCGTATCCTATCCTCTATCCTATCCTCTATCCTATTCTCTATCCTATCCTATACTCTATCGTCTCCTATCTTCTATACAATCCAATCACCTATCCAGTCCTCTATCCTTTCCTATCCTCTATCCTATCCTATCCTCTATCGTATAATCTATCCTCAATCCTATCCTCTATCCTATCCAATCCTATATCCTATACTCTATCCTATCCTATCTTCTATCCTATCCTATCCTCTGTCCTATCCGAAGCTATCCTATCCTCTATCCTATCCTATCCTATCCTCTATCCTATCCTATCCTCTATCCTATCCTATCCTCTATCCTATCCTATCCTCTATCCTATCCTATCCTCTATCCTATCCTATCCTCTATCCTATCCTATCCTCTATCCTATCCTATCCTCTATCCTATCCTATCCTCTATAATATCGTATCCTATATCATATCCTATACTCTTTCCTATAATATCATCTATCCTATCCTATTCTCTATCCTATCCTATCCTATCCTCTATCGTCTCCTATCCTCTATCCTATCCTATCTTCTATCCTATCCTATCATCTATCCTATCCTATCCTCTATCCTATCCTCTATCCTATTCTCTATCCTATCCTATCCTCTGTCCTATTCTCTATCCTATCCTATCCTCTATCCCATCCTCTATCCTATTATCTATCCTATCCTATACTCTATCGTCTCCTATCTTCTATACAATCCAATCCCCTATCCAATCCTCTATCCTCTCCTATCCTCTATCCTATCCTATCCTCTATCGTATAATCTATCCTCAATCCTATCCTCTATCCTATCCAATCCTATATCCTATACTCTATCCTATCCTATCCTCTATCCTATCCTATCCTCTATCCTATCCTATCCTCTACCCTATCCTAAGCTATCCTATCCTCTATCCTATCCTATCCTCTAGCCTATCGTATCATCTGTCCTATCCTATCCTCTATACTATCCTATCATATCCTCTATCCTATCCATTCCTCTATCCTATCCTATTCTCTAACCTACCCTATCCTATCCTCTATCGTCTCCTATCCTCTATCCTATCCTATCCTCTATCCTATCCTATCCTCTATCCTATCCTATCCTATCCTCTATCGTATCCTATCCTCTATCCTATCCTATCCTCTATCCTATCCAATCCTATATCCTATACTCTATCCTATCCTATCCTCTATCCTATCCTATCCTCTATCCTATCCTATCCTCTATCCTATCCTATCCTCTGTCCTATCCTATCCTCTATCCTATCCTATCCTCTATCGTCTCCTATCCTCTATCCTATCCTATCCTCTATCCTATCCTATCATCTATCCTATCCTATCCTCTATCCTATCCTCTATCCTATTCTCTATCCTATCCTATCCTCTATCCTATTCTCTATCCCATCCTATCCTCTATCCTATCCTCTATCCTATCCTATCATCTATCCTATCCTATCCTCTATCCTATCCTCTATCCTATTCTCTATTCTATCCTATCCTCTGTCCTATTCTCTATCCTATCCTATCCTCTATCCTATCCTCTATACTATTCTCTATCCTATCCTATCCTCTATCCTATCCTATCCTCTATAATATCGTATCCTATATCATATCCTATACTCTTTCCTATAATATCATCTATCCTATCCTATTCTCTATCCTATCCTATCTTATCCTCTATCGTCTCCTATCCTCTATCCTATTCTATCCTCTATCCTACCCAATTCCCTATCCTATCCTCTATCCAATCCTATCCTCTATCCAATCCTATCCGCTATCCTATCCTATCCTCTATCCCATCCAATCCTCTATCCTATCCTATCCTCCATCCTATCCTATCCTATCCTCTATAGTCTATCAATCCTCTATCCTATCCTATCCTCTATCCTATTCTATCCTCTATCCTTCCCAATCCCCTATCCTATCCTCTATCCAATCCTATTCTCTATCCAATCCTATCCTCTATCCTATCCTATACTCTATCGTCTCCTATCTTCTATACAATCCAATCCCCTACCCAATCCTCTATCCTCTCCTATCCTCTATCCTATCCTATCCTCTATCGTATAATCTATCCTCAATCCTATCCTCTATCCTATCGAATCCTATATCCTATACTCTATCCTATCCTATCCTCTATCTTATCCTATCCTACCCTATCCTCTATCATATCCTATACTCTATCCTATCCTATCCTCTATCTTATCCTATCCTATCCTGTCCTCTATCCTATCCTATCCTCTATCCTAACCTATCCTCTATCCTATCCTATCCTCTATCCTATCCTAGCCTCTATCCTATCCTATCCTCCATCCTATCCTATCCTATCCTCTATCGTCTCCTATCCTCTATCCTATCCTATCCTCTATCCTATTCTATCCTCTATCCTTCCCAATCCCCTATCCTATCCTCTATCCAATCCTATTCTCTATCCAATCCTATCCTCTATCCTATCCTATACTCTATCGTCTCCTATCTTCTATACAATCCAATCCCCTACCCAATCCTCTATCCTATCCTATCCTCTATCGTATAATCTATCCTCAATCCTATCCTCTATCCTATCCAATCCTATATCCTATACTCTATCCTATCCTATCTTCTATCCTATCCTATCCTCTGTCCTATCCGAAGCTATCCTATCCTCTATCCTATCCTATCCTCTATCCTATCCTATCCTCTATCCTATCGTATCATCTATCCTATCCTATCCTCTATACTATCCTATCCTATCCTCTATCCTATCCAATCCTCTATCCTATCCTATTCTCTAACCTATCCTATCCTATCCTCTATCGTCTCCTATCCTCTATCCTATCCTATCCTCTATCCTATCCAATCCCCTATCCTATCCTCTATCCTATCCTATCCTATCCTCTATCCTATCCTATCTTCTATCCTATCCTATCCTCTATCCTATCCTATCATATCCTCTATCCTATCCAATCCCCTATCCTATCCACTATCCTATCCTCAATCCTATCCTATCCTCTATCTTATCCTATCCTCTATCCTATCCTATCGTCTATCCTATCCTATCCTATCCGCTATCCTATACCATCCTCTATCGTATCCTATCCTCTATCCGATCCTATCCTCTATCGTATCCTAATCTCTATCCTATCCTATTCTGTATCCTATACTCTACCCTATCCTGTCCTCTATCCTATCCTATCCTCTATCCCATAATATCATCTATCCTATACTATTCTCTATCCTATCCTCTACCCTACCCTATCCCCTATCCTATCCTATCATCTATCCTATCCTATCCTCTATCATATCCTATTCTCTATCCTATCCTATCCTATCCTCTATCCTATCCTATGCTCTATCCTATAATATCATCTATCCTATACTATTCTCTATCCTATCTTATCCTCTATCCTATACTATCCTCTATCGTCTCCTATCCTCTATCCTATCCAATCACCTATCCTATCCTCTAACCGATCCTATCCTCTATCCTATCCTATCCTCTATCCTATAATATCATCTATACTGTACTATTCTCTATCCTATCGTATCCTCCATCCTATACTATCCTCTATCGTATCCTATCCTCTATCCGATCCTATCCTCTATCCTATCCTATCCTCTATCCTATCCTATCCTCTATCCTATCCTATCCTCTATCCTATCCTATCCTGTATCCTATCCTATCCTGTATCCTATCCTATCCTCTATCCTATAATATCCTCTATCCTATCCAATCTTCTATCCTATCCTCTATCCTATCCTCTACCCTATTTTATCCTCTATCCTATAATATCATCTATCCTATACTATTCTCTATCCTATCCTACCCTCTATCCTATACTATCCTCTATCGTATCCTATCCTCTATCCGATCCTATCCTCTATCCTATCCTATCCTATCCTCTATCCTATCCTATCCTATCCTCTATCCTATCCAATCCCCTATCCTATCCACTATCCTATCCTCAATCCTATCCTATCCTCTATCCTATCCTATCCTCTATCCTATCCTATCCTCTATCCTATCCTATCCTCTATCCTATCCTATCCTCTATCCTATCCTAACCTATCCTCTATCCTATCCTATCCTCTATCGTATCCTCTATACTATCCTATCCTCTATCCTATCCTATACTATCCTCTATCGTATCCTATCCTATATCCGATCCTATCATCTATCCTATACTATTCTCTATCCTATCTAATCCTCTATCCTATACTATCCTCTATCGTCTCCTATCTTCTATCCTATCCAATCCCCTATCCAGTCCTCTATCCTATCCTATCCTCTATAATATCGTATCCTCTATCCTGTTCTCTATCCTATACTATCATCTAACCTATGCTATTCTCTATCCTATCCTCTATCGTATCCTATCCTCTATCCCATCCTATCCTCTATCCTATCCTGTGCTCTATCCTATCCTATTCTCTATCCTATCCTCTACCCCATGCTATCCTCTGTCCTACAATATCATCTATCCTATACTATTCTCTATCCTATCCTGTCCTCTATCCGATCCTATCCTCTATCCTATCCTATTCTCTATCCTATCCTATTCTCTATCCTATCCTATCCTCTATCCTATACAATCCTCTATCCTATCCAATCCCCTATCCAATCCTCTATCCTATCCTATCCTCTATAATATTGTATCCTCTATCCTATCCTCTATCCTATACTATCATCTAACCTATCCTATTCTCTATCCAATCCTCTATCGTCTGTTCAATCCTACCCTATCCGCTATCCTATCCTACCCTCAATCCTCTCCTATCCTCTATCCTATCCTATCCTGTATCCTATCCTATCCTGTATCCTATCCTATCCTCTATCCTATCCTATCGTCTATCCTATTATATCCTCTATCCTATCCTATCCTCTATCCTATCCTATCCTCTATCCTATCCTATCCTCTATCCTATCCTAACCTATCCTCTATCCTATCCTATCCTCTATCGTATCCTCTATACTATCCTATCCTCTATCCTATCCTATACTATCCTCTATCGTATCCTATACTATCCTATCCTCTATCCTATCCTATACTATCCTCTATCGTATCCTATCCTATATCCGATCCTATCATCTATCCTATACTATTCTCTATCCTACCTTATCCTCTATCCTATACTATCCTCTATCGTCTCCTATCTTCTATCCTATCCAATCCCCTATCCAGTCCTCTATCCTATCCTATCCTCTATAATATCGTATCCTCTATCCTGTTCTCTATCCTATACTATCATCTAACCTATGCTATTCTCTATCCTATCCTCTATCGTATCCTATCCTATATCCCATCCTATCCTCTATCCTATCCTGTGCTCTATCCTATCCTATTCTCTATCCTATCCTCTACCCTATGCTATCCTCTGTCCTACAATATCATCTATCCTATACTATTCTCTATCCTATCCTATCCTCTATCCGATCCTATCCTCTATCCTATCCTATTCTCTATCCTATCCTATTCTCTATCCTATCCTATCCTCTATCCTATACTATCCTCAATCATATCCTATCCTCTATCCGATCCTATCCTCTATCCTATCCTATCCTCTATCCTATAATATCATCTATACTATACTATTCTCTATCCTATCGTATCCTCTATCCTATACTATCCTCTATCGTATCCTATCCTCTATCCGATCCTATCCTCTATCCTATCCTATCCTCTATCCTATCCTATCCTATCCTCTATCCTATCCAATCCCCTATTCTATACACTATCCTATCCTCAATCCTATCCTATTTTCTATCCTATCCTATTCTCTGTCCTATCCTCTACCCTATTATATCCTCTATCCTATCCTATCCTCTATCCTATCCAATCACCTATCCTATCCTCTATCCGATCCTATCCTCTATCCTATCCTATCCTCTATCCTATACTATCCTCTATCGTATCCTATCCTCTATCCGATCCTATCCTCCATTCTATCCTATCCTCTATCCGATCCTATCCTCTATCCTATCCTATCCTCTATCCTATCCTATTCTCTATCCTATCCTCTACCCTATCCTATCCTCTATCCTATTCTCTCCTCTATCCTATCCATTCCCCTATCGTATCCTCTATCCGATCCTATTCTCTATCCTATCCTATCCTCTATCCTATTATATCCTCTATCCTACCATATCTTCTATCCTATCCTATCGTCTATCCTATCCTATCCTCTATCCTATCCAATCCCCTATCCTATCCTCTATCCGATCCTATCCTCTATCCTATAATATCATCTATCCTATACTATTCTCTATCCTATCTTATCCTCTATCCTATACTATCCTCTATCGTCTCCTATCTTCTATCCTATCCAATCCCCTATCCAATTCTCTATCCTATCCTATCCTCTATAATATCGTATCCTCTATCCTATCCAATCCTCTATCCTATCCAATCCGCTATCCTATCCAATCCTCTATCCTATCCTATTCTCTATCCTATCCTCTACCCTATCCTATCCTCTACCCTATCCTATCCTCCATCCTATCCTATCCTCTATCATATCCTATCCTCTATCCGATCCTATCCTCTATCGTATCCTATCCTCTATCCTATCCTATTCTCTATCCTATCCTCTATCGTCTGTTCTATCCTATCCTATCCACTATCCTATCCTATCCTCAATCCTCTCCTATCCTCTATCCTATCCTACCCTGTATCCTATCCTATCCTCTATCGAATCCTATCCTCTATCCTATCCTATCCTCAATCCTACCCTATCCTCTATCCTATCCTATTCTCTATCCTATGCTATCCTCAATCCTACCCTATCCTCTATCCTATCCTATTCTCTATCCCTTCCTATCCTCTATCCTATAATCTATCCTCAATCCTATCCTCTATCCTATCCTATCCTATCCTCTATCGTCTCCTATCCTCTATCCTATCCTATCCTCTATCCTATCCTATCCTCTATGCAATAAACTATCCTCAATCCTATCCTCTATCCTATCTTATCCTCTATAATATCGTATCCTCTATCCTATCCAATCCTCTATCCTATCCAATCCGCTATCCTATCCAATCCTCTATCCTATCCTATTCTCTATCCTATCCTCTACCCTATCCTATCCTCTATCCTATCCTATCCTCTATCCCATCCAATCCCCTGTCCTGTCCTCTATCCAACCCATCCTCTATCCTATCCTATCCTCTATCCTATCCAATCCCCTATCCTATCCTCTATCCTATCCTATCCTCTATCCTATCCTATCCTCTATCCTATCCTATTCCCTATCCTATCCTCTACCCTATCCTATCCTCCATCCTATCCTATCCTCTATCATATCCTATCCTCTATCCGATCCTATCCTCTATCGTATCCTATCCTCTATCCTATCCTATTCTGTATCCTATACTCTACCCTATCCTGTCCTCTATCCTATCCTATCCTCTATCCTATAATATCATCTATCCTATACTATTCTCTATCCTATCCTCTACCCTATCCTAACCCCTACCCTATCCTATCCTCTATCCTATACTATCCTCTATCGTATCCTATCCTCTATCCGATGGTATCCTCTATCCTATCCAATCCCCTATCCTATCCTCTATCCTATCCTATTCTCTATCCTATCCTCTCCCCTATCCTATCCTCTATCCTATCCATTCACCTATGCTAACCTATATCCGATCCTATCCTCTATCCTATCCTATCCTCTATCCTATCCTATTCTGTATCCTATACTCTACCCTATCCTTTCCTCTATCCTATCCAATCCTCTATCATATCCTATCCTCTATCCTATTCTATCCTCTATCCTATCCTATCCTGAACCGAATCGTATCCTCTATCGTATCCTATCCTCTATCCTATCTTCTATCCTATCCTATCCTCTATCGTCTGCTCTATTATATCCTATACTCAATCCTATCCTATCCTCTATCCTATCCTATCCTCTATCCTATCCTATCCTCTATCCTATCCTATCCTCTATCCTATCCAATCACCTATCCTATCCTCTATCCGATCCTATCCTCTACCCTATCATATCCTCTATCCTATCCTATCCTATCCACTATCCTATCCTATCCTCTATCCCATAATATCATCTATCCTATACTATTCTCTATCCTATCCTAACCTCTATCCAATCCAATCCCCTATCCTATCCTCTATCCTATCCTATCCTCTATCCTATCCTATTCCCTATCCTATCCTCTACCCTATCCTATCCTCCATCCTGTTCTATCCTCTATCATATCCTATCCTCTATCCTATCCTATCCTCTATCCTATCCAATCCCCTATCCTATTCTCTATCCTATCCTCTATCCTATCCTATGGTCTATCCCATCCTCTACCCTATCCTATCCTCTATCCTATCCTATTCTGTATCCTATACTCTACCCTATCCTGTCCTCTATCCTATCCTATCCTCTATCCTATCCTATCCTCTATCCTATCCTATCATATCCTCTATCCTATCCAATCCCCTATCCTATCCACTATCCTATCCTCAATCCTATCCTATCCTCTATCTTATCCTATCCTCTATCCTATCCTATCCTCTATCCTATCCTATCCTATCCGCTATCCTATACCATCCTCTATCGTATCCTATCCTCTATCCGATCCTATCCTCTATCGTATCCTAATCTCTATCCTATCCTATTCTGTATCCTATACTCTACCCTATCCTGTCCTCTATCCTATCCTATCCTCTATCCCATAATATCATCTATCCTATACTATTCTCTATCCTATCCTCAACCCTACCCTATCCCCTATCCTATCCTATCATCTATCCTATCCTATCCTCTATCCTATCCTATCCTATCCTCTATCCTATCCTATGCTCTATCCTATCCTATCCTCTATCCTATCCAATCCCCTATCCTATCCTCTATCCTATCCTATGCTCTATCCCATCCTCTACCCTATCCTATCCTCTATCCTATCCTATCCTCTATCCTATCCAATCACCTATCCTATCCACTATCCTATCCTCAATCCTATCCTATCCTCTATCCTATCCTATCCTCTATCCTATCCTATCATCAACCCTATCGAATCCTCTATCCTATCCTATCCTCTATCCTATCCTCTATCCTATCCTATCCTCAACCCTATCGTATCCTCTATCGTATCCTATCCTCTATCCTATCCTCTATCCTATCCTCTATCCTATCCTATCCTCTACCGTCTGCTCTATTAAATCCTATCCTCAATCCTATCCTATCCTCTATCCTATCCTATCCTCTATCCTATCCTATCCTCTATCCTATCCAATCCTCTATCCTATCCTCTTCTCTATCCTATCATCTACCCTATCCTATCCTCTATCCTATTCTATCCTCTATTCTATCCAATCACCTATCCTATCCTCTATCCGATCCTATCCTCTATCCTATCATATCCTCTATCCGATCATATCCTCTATCCTATCCTATTCTCTATCCGATCCTATCGTCTATCCTATCCTATTCTCTATTCTATCCTCTACCCTATCCTATCTTCTATCTTATAATATCATCTATCCTATACTATTCTTTATCCTATCCAACCTCTATCCTATACTATCCTCTATCGTATCCTATCGTCTATCCGATCCTATCCTCAATCCTATCCTATCCTCTATCCTATCCTATTCTCTATCCTATCCTCTACCCTATCCTATCCTCTATCATATTCTATCCTCTATCCTATCCAAACCCCTATCCTATCCTCTATCCGATCCTATCCTCTATCCTATAATATCATCTATCCTATACTATCCTCTATCGTCTCCTATCTTCTATCCTATCCAATCCCCTATCCAATCCTCTATCCTATCCTATCCTCTATAATATCGTATCCTCTATCCTATCCTCTATCCTATACTATCATCTAACCTATCCTATTCTCTATCCTATCCTCTATCGTCTGTTCTACCCTATCCTATCCACTATCCTATCCTATTCTCAATCCTCTCCTATCCTCTATCCAATCCTATCCTGTATCCTATCCTATCCTCTATCGTATCCTATCCTCTATCCGATCCTATCATCTAACCTATCCTATACTCTATCCTATCCTATTCTCTATCCTAACCTCTACCCAATCCTATCCTCTATCCTTTAATATAATCTATCCTATGCTATTCTCTATCCTGTCCTATCCTCTATCCTATACTATCCTCTATGGTATCCTATCCTCTATCCGATCCTATCATCTATCGTATCCTATCCTCTAGCCTATCCTATTCTGTATCCTATACTCTACCCTATCCTTTCCTCTACCCTATCCTATCCTCTATCCTATAATATCATCTATCCTATACTATCCTCTATCCTATCCTCTACCCTATCCTATCGACTATCCTATCCTATCCTCTATCCTATCCTATCCTCTATCCTATGATATCCTATCCTCTATCCTATCCTATGCTCTATCCTATAATATCATCTATCCTATCCTATTCTCTGTCCTATCATCTACCCTATCCTATCCTCTATCCGATCCTATCCTCTACCCTATCCTATCCTCTATCCTATCCAATCCTCTATCCTATCCAATCCCCTATCCTATCCTCTATCCGATCCTATACTCTACCCTATCCTATCCCCTATCCTATCCTACCCTCAATCCTCTCCTATCCTCTATCCTATCCTATCCTGTATCCTATCCTATCCTCTATCCTATAATATCCTCTATCCTATCCAATCCTCTATCCTATCCTCTATACTATCCTCTACCCTATTTTATCCTCTATCCTATCCTATCCTCAACCCTATCCTATCCTCTATCCTATCCTATCCTCTATCCTATCCTATCCTATCCTCTATCCTATCCTCTATCGTATCCTATCCTCTATCCTATCCAATCCTATCCTATCCTCTATCCTATCCTATCCTCTATCCTATCCAATCCCCTATCCTATCCTCTATCCGATCCTATCCTCTACCCTATCCTATCCTCTATCCTATCCAATCCTCTATCCTATCCAATCCCCTATCCTATCCTCTATCCGATCCTATCCTCTACCCTATCATATCCTCTATCCGATCCTATCCTCTATCCTATCCTATTCTCTATCCTATCCTATTCTCTATCCTATCCTCTACCCTATTATATCCTCTATCCTATAATATCATCTATCCTATACTACTCTCTATCCTATCCTATCCTCTATCCTATACTATCCTCTATCCGATTCTATCCTCCATCCTATCCTATCCTCTATCCTATCCTATCCTCTATCCTATCCTATCATATCCTCTATCCTATCCAATCCCCTATCCTATCCACTATCCTATCCTCAATCCTATCCTATCCTCTATCCTATCCAATCCCCTATCCTATCCTCTATCCTATCCTATGCTCTATCCCATCCTCTGCCCTATCCTATCCTCTATCCTATCCTATCCTCTATCCTATCCAATCACCTATCCTATCCACTATCCTATCCTCAATCCTATCCTATCCTCTATTCTATCCTATCCTCTATCCTATCCTATCATCAACCCTATCGAATCCTCTATCCTATCCAATCCTCTATCCTATCCAATCCCCTATCCTATCCTCTATCCGATCCTATACTCTACCCTATCCTATCCCCTATCCTATCCTACCCTCAATCCTCTCCTATCCTCTATCCTATCCTATCCTGTTTCCTATCCTATCCTCTATCCTATAATATCCTCTATCCTATCCAATCCTCTATCCTATCCTCTATACTATCCTCTACCCTATTTTATCCTCTATCCTATCCTATCCTCAACCCTATCCTATCCTCTATCCTATCCTATCCTCTATCCTATCCTATCCTATCCTCTATCCTATCCTCTATCGTATCCTATCCTCTATCCTATCCTATCCTATCCTATCCTCTATCCTATCCTATCCTCTATCCTATCCAATCCCCTATCCTATCCTCTATCCGATCCTATCCTCTACCCTATCCTATCCACTATCCTATCCAATCCTCTATCCTATCCTATCCTATAATCTATCGTCTGTTCTACCCTATCCTATCCACTATCCTATCCTATTCTCAATCCTCTCCTATCCTCTATCCAATCCTATCCTGTATCCTATCCTATCCTCTATCGTATCCTATCCTCTATCCGATCCTATCATCTAACCTATCCTATCCTCTATCCTATCCTATTCTCTATCCTAACCTCTACCCAATCCTATCCTCTATCCTATAATATAATCTATCCTATGCTATTCTCTATCCTGTCCTATCCTCTATCCTATACTATCCTCTATGGTATCCTATCCTCTATCCGATCCTATCCTCTATCGTATCCTATCCTCTAGCCTATCCTATTCTGTATCCTATACTCTACCCTATCCTTTCCTCTACCCTATCCTATCCTCTATCCTATAATATCATCTATCCTATACTATCCTCTATCCTATCCTCTACCCTATCCTATCCCCTATCCTATCCTATCCTCTATCCTATCCTATCCTCTATCCTATCCTCTATCCTATCCTCTATTCTATCCTCTATCCTATCCTATCCTCTACTGTCTGCTCTATTATATCCTATCCTCAATCCTATCCTATCCTCTATCCTATCGTATCCTCTATCCTATCCTATCCTCTATCCTATCCTATCCTCTATCCTATCCAATCCTCTATCCTATCCTCTTCTCTATCCTATCCTCTACCCTATCCTATCCTCTATCCTATTCTCTCCTCTATTCTATCCAATCACCTATACTATCCTCTATCCGATCCTATCCTCTATCCTATCATATCCTCTATCCGATCATATCCTCTATCCTATCCTATTCTCTATCCGATCCTATCGTCTATCCTATCCTATTCTCTATCCTATCCTATTCTCTACCCTATCCTATCTTCTATCTTATAATATCATCTATCCTATACTATTCTTTATCCTATCCAACCTCTATCCTATACTATCCTCTATCGTATCCTATCCTCTATCCGATCCTATCCTCAATCCTATCCTATCCTCTATCCTATAATATCATCTATCCTATACTATCCTCTATGGTCTCCTATCTTCTATCCTATCCAATCCCCTATCCAATCCTCTATCCTATCCTATCCTCTATAATATCGTATCCTCTATCCTATCCTCTATCCTATACTATCATCTAACCTATCCTATTCTCTATCCTATCCTCTATCGTCTGTTCTATCCTACCCTATCCACTATCCTATCCTATCCTCAATCCTCTCCTATCCTCTATCCAATCCTATCCTGTATCCTATCCTATCCTCTATCGTATCCTATCCTCTATCCGATCCTATCATCTATCCTATCCTATCTTCTATCCTATCCTATTCTCTATCCTAACCTCTACCCAATCCTATCCTCTATCCTATAATATCATCTATCCTATACTATTCTCTATCCCGTCCTATCCTCTATCCTATACTATCCTCTATGGTATCCTATCCTCTATCCGATCCTATCCTCTATCGTATCCTATCCTCTAGCCTATCGTATTCTGTATCCTATACTCTACCCTATCCTTTCCTCTATCCTATCCTATCCTCTATCCTATAATATCATCTATCCTATACTATCCTCTATCCTATCCTCTACCCTATCCTATCCCCTATCCTATCCTATCCTCTATCCTATCCTATCCTCTATCCTATGATATCCTATCCTCTATCCTATCCTATGCTCTATCCTATAATATCATCTATCCTATCCTATTCTCTGTCCTATCATCTACCCTATCCTATCCTCTATCCTATCCTATCCTCTATCCTATCCTATCCTATCCTCTATCCTATCCTATGCTCTATCCTATAATATCATCTATCCTATACTATTCTCTATCCTATCTTATCCTCTATCCTATACTATCCTCTATCGTCTCCTATCCTCTATCCTATCCAATCACCTATCCTATCCTATCCTATCCTCTATCGTATCCAATCCCCTATCCTATCCACTATCCTATCCTCAATCCTATCCTATCCTCTATCATATCCTATCCTCTATCCTATCCTATCCTATCCTCTATCGTATCCAATCCCCTATCCTATCCACTATCCTATCCTCAATCCTATCCTATCCTCTATCCTATCCTATTCTCTGTCCTATCCTCAAACCTATCGTATCCTCTATCCTATCCTATCCTCTATCCTATCCTATCCTCTATCCTATCCTATTCTCTATCCTATCCTCTACCCTATCCTATCCTCTATCCTATAATATCATCTATCCTATGCTATTCTCTATCCTATCCTATCCTCTATCCGATCCTATCCTCTATCCTATCCTATCCTCTATCCTATCCATTCCCCTATCCTATCCTCTATCCGATCCTATTCTCTATCCTATCCTATCCTCTATCCTATTATATCCTCTATCCTATCCTATCCTCAATCCTACCCTATCGTCTATCCTATCCTATTCTCTATCCTATCCTCTATCCTATCCTATCCTCTATCCTATCCTATTCTCTATCCTATCCTCTACCCTATCCTATCCTCTATCCTATCCTATCCTCTATCCCATCCAATCCCCTGTCCTGTCCTCTATCCAACCCATCCTCTATCCTATCCTATCCTCTATCCTATAATATCATCTATCCTATACTATTCTCTATCCTATACTAACCTCTATCCTATCCAATCCCCTATCCTATCCTCTATCCTATCCTATCCTCTATCCTATCCTATTCCCTATCCTATCCTCTACCCTATCCTATCCTCCATCCTATCCTATCCTCTATCATATCCTACCCTCTATCCGATCCTATCCTCTATCGTATCCTATCCTCTATCCTATCCTATCCTCTATCCTATCCTCTACCCTATCCTATCCTCTATCCTATCCTATCCTCTATCCTATCCAATCCCCTATCCTATCCTCTATCCGATCCTATCCTCTATCCTATCCTATCCTCTACCCTATCCTATCCTCTATCCTATCCTATCCTCTATCCTATCCTATCCTATCCTCTATCCTATCCTATCCTCTATCCTATCCTATCCTATCCTCTATCCTACCCTATCCTCTATTCTATCCTCCATCATATCATATCCTCTATCCTATTCTATCCTCTATCCTATCCTCTCCACTATCCTATACTATCATCTATCCTATCCTATCCTATCCACTATCCTATCATCAATCCTATCCTATCCTCAATCCTATCCTATCCTCTACCCTATCCTATCCTCTATCCTATCCTATCCTCTATCCTATCCTATCCTCTATCCTATCCAATCCCCTATCCTATCCTCTATCCGATCCTATCCTCTACCCTATCCTATCCTCTATCCTATCCAATCCTCTATCATATCCTATCCTCTATCCTATTCTATCCTCTATCCTATCCTATCCTCTATCCTATACTATCCTCTATCCTATCCTATCCTATCCTCTATCCTATCCTATCCTCTATCCTATCCTATCCACTATCCTATCCACTATCCTATCCTATCCTATCCTCTATCCTATTCTATATTATATCCGATCCTATCCGATCCTCTATCTTATCCTATCCTCTATCCTATCCTATCCTCTATCCTATCCTATCCTCTACCCTATCCAATCCCCTAGACTTTCCTCTATTCGATCCTCTCCTCTATAATATCGTATCGTCTATCCTATCCTGTCCTCTATTCAATAATATCATCCATCCTATCCTCTTCTCTATCCTACCCTATCCTATCCTCTATCGTATCATATCCTCTATCCTATCCAATCCTATGTCCTATACTCTATCCTATCCAATCGCCTATCCAATCCTCTATCCTATCCTATCCTCTATAATATCGTATCCTCTATCCTATCATATCATTTATCCTATCCTATCCTCCATCCTATCCAATCCTCTACGCTATCCGATCCTCTATCCTACCATATCCTCTATAATATCGTATCCTCTATCATATCCTATCCTCTTTCCTATAATATCATCCACCTTATCCTATTCTCTATCCTATCGTATCCTGTATCCTATCCTATCCCCTATCCTATACTATCATCTAACCTATCCTATTCTGTATCCTATCCTCTATCGTCTGTTGTATCCTATCCTATCCACTATCCTATCCTATCCGCAATCCTCTCCTATCCTCTATCCTATCCTATCCTCTATCCTATCCTATCCTCTATCCTATCCAATCCCCTATCCTATCCTCTATCCGATCCTATCCTCTACCCTATCCTATCCTCTATCCTATCCTATCCTCTATCATATCCTATCCTCTATCCTATTCTATCCTCTATCCTATCCTATCCTCTATCCTATACTATCATCTATCCTATCCTATCCTATCCTCTATCCTATCTTATCCCCTATCCTATCCACTATCCTATCCTCAATCCTATCCTATCCTGTGCCCTATCCTATCCTCTATCCTATCCTATCCTCTATCCTATCCTATCCTCTATCCTATCCTATCCTCTATCCTATCCTATCCTCTGACCTATCCTATCCCCCATCCTATCCTATCCGCTATCCTATAATATCATCTATCCTATACTATTCTCTATCCTATCCTACCCTCTATCCTATACTATCCTCTATCGTATCCTATCCTCTATCCGATCCTATCCTCTATCCTATCCTATCCTATCCTCTATCCTATCCTATCCTATCCTCTATCCTATCCAATCCCCTATCCTATCCACTATCCTATCCTCAATCCTATCCTATCCTCTATCCTATCCTATCCTCTATCCTATCCTATCCTCTATCCTATCCTATCCTCTGACCTATCCTATCCTCTATCCTATCCTATCCTCTATCCTATCCTATCCTCAACCCTATCCTATCCTCTATCTTATCCTATCCTCTATCCTATCCTATCCTATCCTCTATCCTATCCTATCCTATCCTCTATCCTATCCTATCATCTATCCTATTCTCTATCCTATCCTATCCTCTATCCTATCCGATCCCCTATCCAATCCAATCCCCTATCCTATCCTCTATCCGATCCTATCATCTACCCTATCCTATCCTCTATCCTATCCTATCCTCTATCGTATGCTATCCTCTATCCTATTCTATCCTCTATCCTATCCTATCCTCTATCCTATACTATCATCTATCCTATCCTATCCTATCCTCTATCCTATCTTATCCCCTATCCTATCCACTATCCTATCCTCAATCCTATCCTATCCTCTGCCCTATCCTATCCTCTATCCTATCCTATCCTCTATCCTATCCAATCCCCTATCCTATCCTATCCTCTATCCTATCCTCTATCGTATCCTATCCTCTATCCTATCCTATCCTATCCTATCCTCTATCCTATCCTATATTCTATCCTATCCTATCCACTATCCTATCCTATCCTATCCTCTATCCTATTCTATATTATATCCGATCCTATCCGATCCTCTATCTTATCCTATCCTCTATCCTATCCTATCCTCTATCCTATCCTATCCTCTACCCTATCCAATCCCCTAGACTTTCCTCTATTCGATCCTCTCCTGTATAATATCGTATCGTCTATCCTATCCTGTCCTCTATTCAATAATATCATCCATCCTATCCTCTTCTCTATCCTACCCTATCCTATCCTCTATCGTATCATATCCTCTATCCTATCCAATCCTATGTCCTATACTCTATCCTATCCAATCGCCTATCCAATCCTCTATCCTATCCTATCCTCTATAATATCGTATCCTCTATCCTATCATATCATTTATCCTACCCTATCCTCCATCCTATCCAATCCTCTACCCTATCCGATCCTTTATCCTACCATATCCTCTATAATATCGTATCCTCTATCATATCCTATCCTCTTTCCTATAATATCATCCACCTTATCCTATTCTCTATCCTATCGTATCCTGTATCCTATCCTATCCTCTATCCTATACTATCATCTAACCTATCCTATTCTCTATCCTATCCTCTATCGTCTGTTGTATCCTATCCTATCCACTATCCTATCCTATCCGCAATCCTCTCCTATCCTCTATCCTATCCTATCCTCTATCCTATCCTATCCTCTATCCTATCATCTATCCCCTATCCTATCCTCTATCCGATCCTATCCTCTACCCTATCCTATCCTCTATCCTATCCTATCCTCTATCATATCCTATCCTCTATCCGATTCTCTATCCTATCCTATCCTCTATCCTATCCTATCCTGTATCAGATCCTCTATCCTATCCTATCATCTATCCTATCCTTTATCGTATCCTATCCTATCCTCTATCCTATCCTATCCTCTACCCTATCCTATCCTCTATCCTATCCTTTCCACAATCCTATTATATCCTCTATCCTATCCTATCCTCTATCCTATCCTATATTATCCTCTATTCTATCCTATCCTCTATCCTATTATATCCTCTTTCCTATCCTATCCACTATCCTATCCTCTATACCATCCTCTATCCTATCCTATTCTCTATCCGATCCTCTATCCTATCCTATGCTCTATCCTATCTTATCCTCTATCCTATCCTCTATCCTATCCTCTATCCTATCCTATCCTGTATCCTACCCTCTACCCTATCCTCTCCTCTATCCTATCCATTCCTCAATCCTATTATATCCTCTATCCTATCCTATCCTCTATCCTATCCTATCCTATCCTCTATCCTATCCTATCCTCTATCCTATCCTATCCTCTATCCTATCCTATCCTCTATCCTATTCTATCCTCTATCCTATCCTATCCTCTATCCTATCCTATCCTATCCTCTATCCTATCCTATCCTATCCTCTATCCCATCCTATCCTATCGTATCCTATCCTCTATCCTAGCCTATCCTCTATCCGATCCTCTATCCTATCCTATCCTCTATTATAACCTATCCTCTATCCTATCCTATACTCAATCCTATCCTATCCTCTATCCTATCCTATCCTCTATCCTATCCGATCCTCTATACTATCCTATCCTCTATCCTATCCTATCCTCTATCCTATCCTATCCTCTATCCTATCCTCTCCTCTATCCTATCCTACCCTCTTTCCTATCCTATCCTCTATCCTATCCTATCCTCTATCCTATCCTATCCTCTTTCCTATCCTATACTCTATCCTATCCTCTATACCATCCTCTATCCTATCCTATCCTCTATCCTATCCTATCCTCTATCCGATTCTGTATCCTATCCTATCGTCTATCCTATCCTATCCTGTATCAGATCCTCTATCCTATCCTATCATCTATCCTATCCTTTATCGTATCCTATCCTATCCTCTATCCTATCCTATCCTCTACCCTATCCTATCCTCTATCCTATCCTCTATCCTATCCTCTATCCTATCCTATCCTGTATCCTATCCTCTACCCTATCCTATCCTCTATCGTATCCTCTATCGTATCCTATCCTATCCTCTACCCTATCCTATCCTCTATCCTATCCTTTCCTCAATCCTATTATATCCTCTATCCTATCCTATCCTCTATCCTATCCTTTCCTATCCTCTATCCTATCCTATCCTCTATCCTATCCTATCCTCTATCCTATTCTATCCTCTATCCTATCCTATCCTCTATCCTATCCTATCCTATCCTCTATCCCATCCTATCCTATTGTATCCTATCCTCTATCCTAGCCTATCCTCTATCCGATCCTCTATCCTATCCTATCCTCTATTATAACCTATCCTCTATCCTATCCTATACTCAATCCTATCCTATCCTCTATCCTATCCTATCCTCTATCCTATCCTATCCTCTATACTATCCTATCCTATCCTCTATCCTATCCTATCCTCTATCCTATCCTATCCTCTATCCTATCCTATCCTCTATCCTACCCTATCCTCTATCCTATCCTATCCTCTATCCCATCCTATCCTCTATCCTATCCTATCCTCTATCCTATCCTATCCTCTATGCTATCCTATCCTCTATCCTATCCTATCCTCTATCCTATCCTATCCTATCCTCTATACTATTCTATCCTCTATCCTATCCTATCCTCTATCCCATCCTATCCTCTATCCTATCCTACCCTCTATCCTATCCAATCCTCTATCCTATCCTCTATCCTATCCTCTATCATATCCTAACCTCCATCCGATCCTCTATCCTATCCTCTATCATATCCTAACCTCCATCCGATCCTCTATCCTATCCTATCATCTATCCTATTCTATCCTCTATCCTATGCTATCCTCTATCCTATCCTATCCTATATCCTATCCTATCCTCTATCCTATCCTATCCTATCCTCTATACTATTCTATCCTCTATCCTATCCTATCCTCTATCCCATCCTATCCTCTATCCTATCCTACCCTCTATCCTATCCAATCCTCTATCCTATCCTCTATCCTATCCTCTATCATATCCTAACCTCCATCCGATCCTCTATCCTATCCTCTATCATATCCTAACCTCCATCCGATCCTCTATCCTATCCTATCATCTATCCTATTCTATCCTCTATCCTATGCTATCCTCTATCCTATCCTATCCTATATCCTATCCTATCCTCTATCCTATCCTCTCCTCTATCCTATCCTACCCTCTTTCCAATCCTATCGTCTATCCTATCCTATCCTCTATCCTATCCTATCCTCTATCCGATCCTCTATCCTATCCTAGCCTCTATTTTATCCTATCCTCTATCCTATCCTATCCTCTATCCTATCCTATCCTCTATCCGATCCTCTATCCTATCCTATCCTCTATCCTATCCTATCCTATCCTCTATCCTATCCTATCCTATCCTCTATCCCATCCTATACTATTGTATCCTATCCTCTATCCTAGCCTATCCTCTATACGATCCTCTATCCTATCCTATCCTCTATTATAACCTATCCTCTATCCTATCCTATACTCAATCCTATCCTATCCTCTATCCTATCCTCTATCCTATCTTTTCCTTTATCCTATCCTATCCTCTATCCTATCCTATCCTCTATCCTATACTATCCTCTACCTTATCCTATCCTCTATCCTATCCAATCCTCTATCCTATCCTCTATCCTATCCTCTATCCTATCCTCTATCCTATCCTAACCTCCATCCGATCCTCTATCCTATCCTATCATCTATCCTATCCTATCCTCTATCCTATCCTATCCTCTATCCTATCCTATCCTCTATACTATTCTATCCTCTATCCTATCCTATCCTCTATCCCATCCTATCCTCTATCCTATCCTACCCTCTATCCTATACAATCCTCTATCCTATCCTCTATCCTATCCTATCTTCTATCCTATCCTATCCTCTATCCTATCCTATATTCTATCCTATCCTATCCTCTATCCTATCCTATCCTCTATCCTATCCTATCCTCTATCCTATCCTATCCTCTATCCTATCTTAACCTCTATCCTATCCTATCCTATCCTCTATCCTATTCTATCCTCTATCCTATCCTCTATCCTATCCTCTATCCTATCCTATCCTGTATCCTATACTCTACCCTATCCTATCCTCTATAATATCGTTTACTCTATCTTATCCTATCCTCTATCCTATACTATCATCTATCCTATTCTATCCTCTATCCTATCCTCTATCATATCCAATCCTCTTTCGTATCCTCTATCCTATCCTATCCTCTATCCTATCCTATCCTCTATCCTAACCTATCCTCTATCCTATCCTTTCCTCAATTATATTATATCCTCTATCATATCCTATCCTCTATACTATCCTATCCTCTATCCTATCCTATCCTCTATCCTATCCTATCCTCTATCCTATCCTATCCTCTATCCTATCTTAACCTCTATCCTATCCTATCCTATCCTCTATCCTATTCTATCCTCTATCCTATCCTATCCTCTATCCCATCCTATCCTCTATCCTATCCTATCCTCTATCCTATCCTCTATCCTATTATCTATCCTATCCTCTATCGTATCCTACCCTATCCTCTATCCAATCCTATCCTCTATCCTATCCTATCCTCTATCCTATCCTATCCTCTATCCTATACTATCCTCTACCTTATCCTATCCTCTATCCTATCCTATCCTCTATCCCAACCTATCCTCTATCCTATCCTATCCTCTATCCTATTCTATCCTCTATCCTATCCTATCCTCTATCCTATCCTATCCTATCCTCTATCCTATCCTATCCTATCCTCTATCCCATCCTATCCTATCGTATCCTATCCTCTATCCTAGCCTATCCTCTATCCGATCCTCTATCCTATCCTATCCTCTATTATAACCTATCCTCTATCCTACCCTATACTCAATCCTATCCTATCCTCTATCCTATCCTATCCTCTATCCTATCCTATCCTCTATCCTATCCTATCCTCTGTCCTATCCTATCCTCTATCCTATCCTCTCCTCTATCCTATCCTACCCTCTTTCCAATCCTATCCTCTATCCTATACTATCCTCTACCTTATCCTATCCTATCCTATCCTCTATCCTATCCTATCCTCTATCCTATCCTATCCTCTATCCTATCCTATCCTCTATCCTATACTATCCTCTATCCTATCCTATCCTATCCTCTATCCTATCCTATCCTATCCTCTATCCTATCCTATCCTCTATCCTATCCTATTCTCTATCCTAACCTATCCTCTATCCTATTCTATCCTCTATCCTATCCTATCCTCTATCCCATCCTATCCTCTATCCTATCCTATCCTCTATTCTATCCTATCCTCTATCCTATCCGGTATCCTATCCTCTATCCTATGCTATCCTCTATCCTATCCTATCCTATATCCTATCCTATCCTCTATCCTATCCTTTCCTCAATCCTATTATATCCTCTATCCTATCCTATCCTCTATCCTATCCTATATTATCCTCTATTCTATCGTATCCTCTATCCTATCCTATCCTCTTTCCTATCCTATACTCTATCCTATCCTCTATATCATCCTCTATCCTATCCTATCCTCTATCCTATCCTATCCTATCCTCTATCCTATCCTATCCTCTATACTATCCTACCCTCTATCCTATCCTATCCTCTATCCTATCCTATCCTCTATCCTATTCTATCCTCTATCCTATCCTATCCTCTATCCTATCCTATCCTATCCTCTATCCTATCCTATCCTATCCTCTATCCCATCCTATCCTATCGTATCCTATCCTCTATCCTAGCCTATCCTCTATCCGATCCTCTATCCTATCCTATCCTCTATTATAACCTATCCTCTATCCTATCCTATACTCAATCCTATCCTATCCTCTATCCTATCCTATCCTCTATCCTATCCTATCCTCTATACTATCCTATCCTCTATCCTATCCTATCCTCTATCCTATCCTATCCTCTATCCTATCCTCTCCTCTATCCTATCCTACCCTCTTTCCTATCCTATCCTCTATCCTATCCTATCCTCTATCCTATCCTATCCTCTACCCTATCCTATCCTCTATCCTATCCTTTCCTCAATCCTATTATATCCTCTATCCTATCCTATCCTCTATCCTATCCTATATTATCCTCTATTCTATCGAATCCTCTATCCTATCCTATCCTCTTTCCTATCCTATACTCTATCCTATCCTCTATATCATCCTCTATCCTATCCTATCCTCTATCCTATCCTATCCTCTATCCTATCCTCTATCCTATCCTATCCTCTATTATAACCTATCCTCTATCCTACCCTACACTCAATCCTATCCTATCCTCTATCCTATCCTATCCTCTATCCTATCCTATCCTCTATCCTATCCTATCCTCTATCCTATCCTCTATCATATCCAATCCTCTTTCGTATCCTCTATCCTATCCTATCCTCTATGATATCCTATCCTCTATCCTAACCTATCCTCTATCCTATCCTTTCCTCAATTATATTATATCCTCTATCATATCCTATCCTCTATACTATCCTATCCTCTATCCTATCCTATCCTCTATCCTATCCTATCCTCTATCCTATCCTATCCTATCCTCTATCCTATCCTATCCTCTATCCTATCTTATCCTCTATCCTATCCTATCCTATCCTCTATCCTATTCTATCCTCTATCCTATCCTATCCTCTATCCCATCCTATCCTCTATCCTATCCTATCTTCTATCCTATCCTCTATCCTATTATCTATCCTATCCTCTATCGTATCCTACCCTATCCTCTATCCAATCCTATCCTCTATCCAATCCTATCCTCTATCCTATCCTATCCTCTATCCTATCCTATCCTCTATCCTATACTATCCTCTACCTTATCCTATCCTCTATCCTATCCTATCCTCTATCCCATCCTATCCTCTATCCTATCCTATCCTCTATCCTATTCTATCCTCTATCCTATCCTATCCTCTATCCTATCCTATCCTATCCTCTATCCTATCCTATCCTATCCTCTATCCCATCCTATCCTATCGTATCCTATCCTCTATCCTAGCCTATCCTCTATCCGATCCTCTATCCTATCCTATCCTCTATTATAACCTATCCTCTATCCTACCCTATACTCAATCCTATCCTATCCTGTATCCTATCCTATCCTCTATCCTATTATATCCTCTATCCTATCCTACCCTCTATCCTATCCTATCCTATCCTCTATCCTATCCTATCCTCTATCCTATCCTATCCTCTATCCTATCCTATCCTCTATCCTATTCTATCCTCTATCCTATCCTATCCTCTATCCTATCCTATCCTATCCTCTATCCTATCCTATCCTATCCTCTATCCTATCCTATCCTATCCTCTATCCTATCCTATCCTCTATCCTATCCTATCCTCTATCCTAACCTATCCTCTATCCTATTCTATCCTCTATCCTATCCTATCCTCTATCCCATCCTATCCTCTATCCTATCCTATCCTCTATTCTATCCTATCCTCTATCCTATCCTGTATCCTATCCTCTATCCTATCCTATCCTCTATCCTATCCTATCCTGTATCCCATCCTATCCTCTATCCTATCCTATCCTCTATCCTATCCAATTACATATCCTATCCTCTATCCTATCCTATCCTCTATACTATCCTATCCTCTATCCTCTCCTATCCTCTATCCTATCCTATCCTCTATCCTATCCTATCTTCTATCCTATCTTCTCCTTTATCCTATCCCATCCTCTATCCTATCCTATCATCTATCCTATCCTCTATCCTATCCTATCCTCTACCCTATCCTATCCTCTATCCTATCCTTTCCTCAATCCTATTATATCCTCTATCCTATCCTATCCTCTATCCTATCCTATATTATCCTCTATTCTATCGTATCCTCTATCCTATCCTATCCTCTTTCCTATCCTATACTCTATCCTATCCTCTATACCATCATCTATCCTATCCTATCCTCTATCCTATCCTATCCACTGCCTTATCCTATCCTCTATCCTATCCAATTACATATCCTATCCTCTATCCTATCCTTTCCTCTATCCTATCCTATCCTCTATCCTATCCTATCCTCTATCCGATCCTCTATCCTATCCTATCCTGTATCCTATCCTATCCTCTATCAGATCCTCTATCCTATCCTATCATATATCCTATCCTCTACCGTATCCTATCCTACCCTCTTTCCTATCCTATCCTCTATCCTATCCTATCCTCTATCCTATCCTATCCTCTATCCTATCCTCTATCCTATCCTATCCTCTATACTATCCTATCCTCTATCCTATCCTGTCCTCTATCCTATCCTATCCTCTATCCTATCCTCTCCTCTATCCTATCCTACCCTCTTTCCTATCCTATCCTCTATGATATCCTATCCTCTATCCTAACCTATCCTCTATCCTATCCTTTCCTCAATTATATTATATCCTCTATCATATCCTATCCTCTATACTATCCTATCCTCTATCCTATCCTATCCTCTATCCTATCCTATCCTCTATCCTATCCTATCCTATCCTCTATCCTATCCTATCCTCTATCCTATCTTATCCTCTATCCTATCCTATCCTATCCTCTATCCTATTCTATCCTCTATCCTATCCTATCCTCTAGCCCATCCTATCCTCTATCCTATCCTATCTTCTATCCTATCCTCTATCCTATTATCTATCCTATCCTCTATCGTATCCTACCCTATCCTCTATCCAATCCTATCCTCTATCCAATCCTATCCTCTATCCTAT
This sequence comes from Halictus rubicundus, assembly GCF_050948215.1. Lineage (NCBI taxonomy): Eukaryota > Metazoa > Arthropoda > Insecta > Hymenoptera > Halictidae > Halictus > Halictus rubicundus. Next base: position 416,316 of record NW_027488620.1, read on the forward strand.
CCTATCCTCTATCCTATCCTATCCTCTATCCTATACTATCCTCTACCTTATCCTATCCTCTATCCTATCCTATCCTCTATCCCATCCTATCCTCTATCCTATCCTATCCTCTATCCTATTCTATCCTCTATCCTATCCTATCCTCTATCCTATCCTATCCTATCCTCTATCCTATCCTATTCCTATCCTCTATCCCATCCTATCCTATCGTATCCTATCCTCTATCCTAGCCTATCCTCTATCCGATCCTCTATCCTATCCTATCCTCTATTATAACCTATCCTCTATCCTACCCTATACTCAATCCTATCCTATCCTCTATCCTATCCTATCCTGTATCCTATCCTATCCTCTATACTATCCTACCCTCTATCCTATCCTATCCTGTATCCTATCCTATCCTCTATCCTATTATATCCTCTATCCTATCCTACCCTCTATCCTATCCTATCCTATCCTCTATCCTATCCTATCCTCTATCCTATCCTATCCTCTATCCTATCCTATCCTCTATCCTATTCTATCCTCTATCCTATCCTATCCTCTATCCTATCCTATCCTATCCTCTATCCTATCCTATCCTATCCTCTATCCTATCCTATCCTATCCTCTATCCTATCCTATCCTCTATCCTATCCTATCCTCTATCCTAACCTATCCTCTATCCTATTCTATCCTCTATCCTATCCTATCCTCTATCCCATCCTATCCTCTATCCTATCCTATCCTCTATTCTATCCTATCCTCTATCCTATCCTGTATCCTATCCTCTATCCTATCCTATCCTCTATCCTATCCTATCCTGTATCCCATCCTATCCTCTATCCTATCCTATCCTCTATCCTATCCAATTACATATCCTATCCTCTATCCTATCCTATCCTCTATACTATCCTATCCTCTATCCTCTCCTATCCTCTATCCTATCCTATCCTCTATCCTATCCTATCTTCTATCCTATCTTCTCCTTTATCCTATCCTATCCTCTATCCTATCCTATCATCTATCCTATCCTCTATCCTATCCTATCCTCTACCCTATCCTATCCTCTATCCTATCCTTTCCTCAATCCTATTATATCCTCTATCCTATCCTATCCTCTATCCTATCCTATATTATCCTCTATTCTATCGTATCCTCTATCCTATCCTATCCTCTTTCCTATCCTATACTCTATCCTATCCTCTATACCATCATCTATCCTATCCTATTCTCTATTCTATCCTATCCACTGCCTTATCCTATCCTCTATCCTATCCAATTACATATCCTATCCTCTATCCTATCCTTTCCTCTATCCTATCCTATCCTCTATCCTATCCTATCCTCTATCCGATCCTCTATCCTATCCTATCCTGTATCCTATCCTATCCTCTATCAGATCCTCTATCCTATCCTATCATATATCCTATCCTCTACCGTATCCTATCCTACCCTCTTTCCTATCCTATCCTCTATCCTATCCTATCCTCTATCCTATCCTATCCTCTATCCTATCCTCTATCCTATCCTATCCTCTATACTATCCTATCCTCTATCCTATCCTGTCCTCTATCCTATCCTATCCTCTATCCTATCCTCTCCTCTATCATATCCTTCCCTCTTTCCTATCCTATCCTCTATCCTATCCTATCCTCTATCCTATCCTATCCTCTATCCGATCCTCTATCCTATCCTTTCCTCTATCCTATCCTATCCTCTATCCTATCCTATACACTATCCTATCCTATCCTAGCCTCTATCCCATCCTATCCTCTATCCTATCCTATCCTCTATCCTATGCTATCCTCCATCCTATCCTATCCTCTATCCTATCCTATCCTCTATCCTATCCTACCCTCTTCCCTACCCTATCCTCTATCCTATCCTATCCTCTATCCTATCCTATCCTCTCTCCTATCCTATCCTATCCTATCCTCTATTATATCCTATCCTCTATCCTATCCTATCCCCTATCCTATCCTATCCTCTATCCTATCCTCTATCCTATCCTCTATCCTATCCTATCCTCTATCCTATCCTTTCCTCAATCCTATTATATCCTCAATCCTATTATATCCTCTATCCTATCCTATCCTCTATCCTATCCTATCCTTCATCCTATTCTATCCTCTATCCTATTCTATCCTCTATCCTATACTATCCTCTTCCTTATCCTATCATCTATCCTATCCTCTACCCTATCCTATCATCTATCCTATCCTATCCTCTATCCTATCCTACCCTCTTTCCTATCCTATCCCCTAGCCTATCCTATCCTCTATCCTATCCTATCCTCCATCCTATCCTATCCTCTATTAGATCCTCTATCCTATCCTATCCTCTATCCTATCCTATCCTCTATCCTATCCTATCCTCTATCCTATCCTCTATCCTATCCTGTCCTCTATCCTATCCTATCCTCTATCCTATCCTATCCTCTATCCTATCCTATCCTCTATCCTATCCTATCCTCTATGCTATCCTCTATCCTATCCTATCATCTATCCTATTCTATCCTCTATCCTATGCTATCCTCTATCCTATCCTATCCTCTATCCTATCCTATCCTCTATCCTATCCTCTCCTCTATTCTATCCTACCCTCTTTCCTATCCTATCCTCTATCCTATCCTATGCTCTATCCTATCCTATCCTCTACCCTATCCTCTATCCTATCCTATCCTCTATACTATCCTATCCTCTATCCTATCCTATCCTCTATCCCATCCTATCCTCTATCCTATCCTATCCTCTATCCTATCCTCTCCTCTATCCTATCCTACCCTCTTTCCTATCCTATCCTCTATCCTATCCTATCCTCTATCCTATCCTATCCTCTACCCTATCCTATCCTCTATCCTATCCTTTCCTCAATCCTATTATATCCTCTATCCTATCCTATCCTCTATCCTATCCTATATTATCCTCTATTCTATCGTATCCTCTATCCTATCCTATCCTCTTTCCTATCCTATACTCTATCCTATCCTCTATACCATCCTCTATCCTATCCTATCCTCTATCCTATCCTATCCTCTATCCTATCCTCTATCCTATCCTATCCTCTATTATAACCTATCCTCTATCCTACCCTATACTCAATCCTATCCTATCCTCTATCCTATCCTATCCTCTATCCTATCCTATCCTCTATCCTATCCTATCCTCTATCCTATCCTCTATCATATCCAATCCTCTTTCGTATCCTCTATCCTATCCTATCCTCTATCCTATCCTATCCTCTATCCTATCCTATCCTCTATCCTATCCTATCCTATCCTCTATCCTATCCTATCCTCTATCCTATCTTATCCTCTATCCTATCCTATCCTATCCTCTATCCTATTCTATCCTCTATCCTATCCTATCCTCTATCCCATCCTATCCTCTATCCTATCCTATCTTCTATCCTATCCTCTATCCTATTATCTATCCTATCCTCTATCGTATCCTACCCTATCCTCTATCCAATCCTATCCTCTATCCAATCCTATCCTCTATCCTATCCTATCCTCTATCCTATCCTATCCTCTATCCTATACTATCCTCTACCTTATCCTATCCTCTATCCTATCCTATCCTCTATCCCATCCTATCCTCTATCCTATCCTCTATCCTATCCTATCCTCTATAATATTCTATCCTCTATCCTATCCTATCCTCTATCCTATCCTATCCTATCCTCTATCCTATCCTATCCTATCCTCTATCCCATCCTATCCTATCGTATCCTATCCTCTATCCTAGCCTATCCTCTACCCGATCCTCTATCCTATCCTATCCTCTATTATAACCTATCCTCTATCCTACCCTATACTCAATCCTATCCTATCCTCTATCCTATCCTATCCTGTATCCTATCCTATCCTCTATACTATCCTACCCTCTATCCTATCCTATCCTGTATCCTATCCTATCCTCTATCCTATTATATCCTCTATCCTATCCTACCCTCTATCCTATCCTATCCTATCCTCTATCCTATCCTATCCTCTATCCTATCCTATCCTCTATCCTATCCTATCCTCTATCCTATTCTATCCTCTATCCTATCCTATCCTCTATCCTATCCTATCCTATCCTCTATCCTATCCTATCCTATCCTCTATCCTATCCTATCCTATCCTCTATCCTATCCTATCCTCTATCCTATCCTATCCTCTATCCTAACCTATCCTCTATCCTATTCTATCCTCTATCCTATCCTATCCTCTATCCCATCCTATCCTCTATCCTATCCTATCCTCTATTCTATCCTATCCTCTATCCTATCCTGTATCCTATCCTCTATCCTATCCTATCCTCTATCCTATCCTATCCTGTATCCCATCCTATCCTCTATCCTATCCTATCCTCTATCCTATCCAATTACATATCCTATCCTCTATCCTATCCTATCCTCTATACTATCCTATCCTCTATCCTCTCCTATCCTCTATCCTACCCTATCCTCTATCCTATCCTATCTTCTATCCTATCTTCTCCTTTATCCTATCCTATCCTCTATCCTATCCTATCATCTATCCTATCCTCTATCCTATCCTATCCTCTACCCTATCCTATCCTCTATCCTATCCTTTCCTCAATCCTATTATATCCTCTATCCTATCCTATCCTCTATCCTATCCTATATTATCCTCTATTCTATCGTATCCTCTATCCTATCCTATCCTCTTTCCTATCCTATACTCTATCCTATCCTCTATCCGATCCTCTATCCTATCCTATCCTGTATCCTATCCTATCCTCTATCAGATCCTCTATCCTATCCTATCATATATCCTATCCTCTACCGTATCCTATCCTACCCTCTTTCCTATCCTATCCTCTATCCTATCCTATCCTCTATCCTATCCTATCCTCTATCCTATCCTCTATCCTATCCTATCCTCTATACTATCCTATCCTCTATCCTATCCTGTCCTCTATCCTATCCTATCCTCTATCCTATCCTCTCCTCTATCCTATCCTACCCTCTTTCCTATCCTATCCTCTATCCTATCCTATCCTCTATCCTATCCTATCCTCTATCCTATCCTATCCTCTATCCGATCCTCTATCCTATCCTTTCCTCTATCCTATCCTATCCTCTATCCTATCCTATACACTATCCTATCCTATCCTAGCCTCTATCCCATCCTATCCTCTATCCTATCCTATCCTCTATCCTATGCTATCCTCCATCCTATCCTATCCTCTATCCTATCCTATCCTCTATCCTATCCTACCCTCTTCCCTACCCTATCCTCTATCCTATCCTATCCTCTATCCTATCCTATCCTCTCTCCTATCCTATCCTATCCTATCCTCTATTATATCCTATCCTCTATCCTATCCTATCCCCTATCCTATCCTATCCTCTATCCTATCCTCTATCCTATGCTATCCTCCATCCTATCCTATCCTCTATCCTATCCTATCCTCTATCCTATCCTACCCTCTTCCCTACCCTATCCTCTATCCTATCCTATCCTCTATCCTATCCTATCCTCTCTCCTATCCTATCCTATCCTATCCTCTATTATATCCTATCCTCTATCCTATCCTATCCCCTATCCTATCCTATCCTCTATCCTATCCTCTATCCTATCCTCTATCCTATCCTCTATCCTATCCTATCATCTATCCTATTCTATCCTCTATCCTATGCTATCCTCTATCCTATCCTATCCTCTATCCTATCCTACCCTCTTTCCTATCCTATCCCCTAGCCTATCCTATCCTCTATCCTATCCTATCCTCCATCCTATCCTATCCTCTATCAGATCCTCTATCCTATCCTATCCTCTATCCTATCCTGTCCTCTATCCTATCCTATCCTCTATCCTATCCTATCGTCTATCCTATCCTATCCTGTATCCTATACTATCCTCTATCCTATCCTATCCTCTATGCTATCCTCTATCCTATCCTATCATCTATCCTATTCTATCCTCTATCCTATGCTATCCTCTATCCTATGCTATCCTCTATCCTATCCTATCCTCTATCCGATCCTCTATCCTATCCTATCATCTATCCTATTCTATCCTCTATCCTATCCTATCCTCTATCCTATCCTATCCTCTATGCTATCCTCTATCCTATCCTATCATCTATCCTATTCTATCCTCTATCCTATGCTATCCTCTATCCTATCCTATCATCTATACTATCCTCTATCGTATCCTATCCTATCCTCTATCCTATCCTTTCCTCTACCCTATCCTATCCTCTATCCTATCCTATCCTCCAACAGATCCTCTATCCTATCCTATCATCTATCCTATCCTCTATCGTATCCTATCCTATCCTCTATCCTATCCTATCCTCTATCCTATCCTTTCCTCTATCCTATCCTATCCTCTATCCTATCCTATCCTCTATCCGATTCTCTATCCTATCCTATCCTCTATCCTATCCTATCCTCTATCCTATCCTCTCCTCTATTCTATCCTACCCTCTTTCCTATCCTATCCTCTATCCTATCCTATCCTCTATCCTATCCTAACCTCTACCCTATCCTCTATCCTATCCTATCCTCTATACTATCCTATCCTCTATCCTATCCTATCCTCTATCCTATCCTATCCTCTATCCTATCCTCTCCTCTATCCTATCCTACCCTCTTTCCTATCCTATCCTCTATCCTATCCTATCCTCTATCCTATCCTATCCTCTATCCGATCCTCTATCCTATCCTTTCCTCTATCCTATCCTATCCTCTATCCTATCCTATACACTATCCTATCCTATCCTCTATCCGATCCTCTATCCTATCCTAGCCTCTATCCCATCCTATCCTCTATCCTATCCTATCCCCTATCCTATGCTATCCTCCATCCTATCCTATCCTCTATCCTATCCTATCCTCTATCCTATCCTACCCTCTTCCCTACCCTATCCTCTATCCTATCCTATCCTCTATCCTATCCTATCCTCTCTCCTATCCTATCCTATCCTATCCTCTATTATATCCTATCCTCTATCCTATCCTATCCCCTATCCTATCCTATCCTCTATCCTATCCTCTATCCTATCCTCTATCCTATCCTCTATCCTATCCTATCCTCTATCCTATCCTTTCCTCAATCCTATTATATCCTCAATCCTATTATATCCTCTATCCTATCCTATCCTCTATCCTATCCTATCCTTCATCCTATTCTATCCTCTATCCTATTCTATCCTCTATCCTATACTATCCTCTTCCTTATCCTATCATCTATCCTATCCTCTACCCTATCCTATCATCTATCCTATTGTATCCTCTAACCTATCCTACTCTCTTTCCTATCCTATCCCCTAGCCTATCCTATCCTCTATCCTATCCTATCCTCCATCCTATCCTATCCTCTATTAGATCCTCTATCCTATCCTATCCTCTATCCTATCCTATCCTCTATCCTATCCTCTATCCTATCCTGTCCTCAATCCTATCCTATCCTCTATCCTATCCTATCCTCTATCCTATCCTATCCTCTATCCTATCCTATCCTCTATGCTATCCTCTATCCTATCCTATCATCTATCCTATTCTATCCTCTATCCTATGCTATCCTCTATCCTATCCTATCCTCTATCCTCTCTTATCCTCTATCCTATCCTCTCCTCTATTCTATCCTACCCTCTTTCCTATCCTATCCTCTATCCTATCCTATGCTCTATCCTATCCTATCCTCTACCCTATCCTCTATCCTATCCTATCCTCTATACTATCCTATCCTCTATCCTATCCTATCCTCTATCCTATCCTATCCTCTATCCTATCCTCTCCTCTATCCTATCCTACCCTCTTTCCTATCCTATCCTCTATCCTATCCTATCCTCTATCCTATCCTATCCTCTATCCGATCCTCTATCCTATCCTTTCCTCTATCCTATCCTATCCTCTATCCTATCCTATCCTCTATCCTATCCTCTATCCTATCCTGTCCTCTATCCCATCCTATACTCTATCCTATCCTATCCTCTATCCTATACTATCCTCCATCCTATCCTATCCTCTATCCTATCCTATCCTCTATCCTATCCTACCCTCTTCCCTACCCTATCCTCTATCCTATCCTATCCTCTCTCCTATCCTATCCTCTATCCGATCCTCTATCCTATCCTATCCTCTCCTCTATCATATCCTATCCTCTATCCTATCCTATCCTCTATCCTATCCTCTATCCTATCCTCTATCCTATCCTCTATCCTATCCTCTATCCTATCCTATCCTCTATCCTATCCTATCCTCTATCCTATCCTATCCTCTATCCTATCCTATCCTCTATCCTATCCTATCCTCTATCCTATCCTATCCTCTATCCTATCCTCTCCTCTATCCTATCCTACCCTCTTTCCTATCCTATCCTCTATCCTATCCTATCCTCTATCCTATCCTATCCTCTATCCTATCCTATCCTCTATCCTATCCTATCCTCTATACTATCCTATCCTCTATCCTATCCTATCCTCTATCCTATCCTATCCGCTATCCTATCCTCTCCTCTATCCTATCCTACCCTCTTTCCTATCCTATCCTCTATCCTATCCTATCCTCTAACCTATCCTATCCTCTATCCTATCCTATCCTCTATCCTATCCTATCCTCTATCCTATCCTCTATCCTATCCTGTCCTCTATCCTATCCTATCCTCTATCCTATCCTATCCTCTATCCTATCCTATCCTCTATGCTATCCTCTATCCTATCCTATCATCTATCCTATTCTATCCTCTATCCTATGCTATCCTCTATCCTATCCTATCCTCTATCCTATCCTAGCCTCTATCCCATCCTATCCTCTATCCTATCCTATCCTCTATCCTATGCTATCCTCCATCCTATCCTATCCTCTATCCTATCCTGTCCTCTATCCTATCCTACCCTCTTCCCTACCCTATCCTCTATCCTATCCTATCCTCTATCCTATCCTATCCTCTCTCCTATCCTATCCTCTATCCGATCCTCTATCCTATCCTATCCTCTATTATATCCTATCCTCTATCCTATCCTATCCCCTATCCTATCCTATCCTCTATCTTATCCTCTATCCTATCCTCTATCCTATCCTCTATCCTATCCTATCCTCTATCCTATACTTTCCTCAATCCTATTATATCCTCAATCCTATTATATCCTCTATCCTATCGTATCCTCTATCCTATCCTATCCGTCATCCTATTCTATCCTCTATCCTATTCTATCCTCTATCCTATACTATCCTCTTCCTTATCCTATCCTCTATCCTATCCTCTACCCTATCCTATCATCTATCCTATCCTATCCTCTATCCTATCCTACCCTCTTTCCTATCCTATCCCCTAGCCTATCCTATCCTCTATCCTATCCTATCCTCTATCCTGTCCTCTATCCTATCCTATCCTCTATCCTATCCTATCCTCTATCCGATCCTATATCCTATCCTATCATCTATCCTATTCTATCCTCTATCCTATCCTATCCTCTATCCTATCCTATCCTCTATCGTATCCTATGCTCTATCCTATCCTATCCTCTATCCTATCCTATCCTCTATCCTATTCTATCCTCTATCCTATCCGATCCTCTATCCTATCCTATCCTCTATCCTATCCTCTCCTCTATCCTATCCTATCCTCTTTCCTATCCTATCCTCTATCCTATCCTATCCTCTAACCTATCCTATCCTCTATCCGATCCTCTATCCTATCCTTTCCTCTATCCTATCCTATCCTCTATCCTATCCTATCCACTATCCTATCCTATCCTCTATCCGATCCTCTATCCTATCCTAGCCTCTATCCCATCCTATCCTCTATCCTATCCTATCCTCTATCCTATCCTATCCTCCATCCTATCCTATCCTCTATCCTATCCTATCCTCTATCCTATCCTACCCTCTTCCCTACCCTATCCTCTATCCTATCCTATCCTCTATCCTATCCTATCCTCTCTCCTATCCTATCCTCTATCCGATCCTCTATCCTATCCTATCCTCTATTATATCCTATCCTCTATCCTATCCTATCTCCTATCCTATCCTATCCTCTATCCTATCCTCTATCCTATCCTCTATCCTATCCTATCCTCTATCCTATCCTTTCCTCAATCCTATTATATCCTCAATCCTATTATGTCCTCTATCCTATCCTATCCTGTATCCTATCCTATCCTTTATCCTATTCTATCCTCTATCCTATTCTATCCTCTATCCTATACTATCCTCTTCCATATCCTATCCTCTATCCTACCCTCTACCCTATCCTATCCTCTATCCTATCCTATCCTCTATCCTATCCTATCCTCTATCCTATCCTACCCTCTTTCCTATCCTATCCCCTAGCCTATCCTATCCTCTATCCTATCCTATCCTCCATCCTATCCTATCCTCTATCAGATCCTCTATCCTATCCTATCCTCTATCCTATCCTGTCCTCTACCCTATCCTATCCTCTATCCTATCCTATCGTCTATCCTATCCTATCCTCTATCCTATCCTATCCTCTATCCTATCCTATCCTCTATGCTATCCTCTATCCTATCCTATCATCTATCCTATCCTATCCTCTATCCTATCCTATCCTCTATCCTATCCTCTCCTCTATTCTATCCTACCCTCTTTCCTATCCTATCCTCTATCCTATCCTATCCTCTATCCTATCCTATCCTCTACCCTATCCTCTATCCTATCCTATCCTCTATACTATCCTATCCTCTATCCTATCCTATCCTCTATCCTATCCTATCCTCTATCCTATCCTCTCCTCTATCCTATCCTACCCTCTTTCCTATCCTATCCTCTATCCTATCCTATCCTCTATCCTATCCTATCCTCTATCCGATCCTCTATCCTATCCTTTCCTCTATCCTATCCTATCCTCTATCCTATCCTATACACTATCCTATCCTATCCTCTATCCGATCCTCTATCCTATCCTAGCCTCTATCCCATCCTATCCTCTATCCTATCCTATGCTCTATCCTATGCTATCCTCCATCCTATCCTATCCTCTATCCTATCCTATCCTCTATCCTATCCTACCCTCTTCCCTACCCTATCCTCTATCCTATCCTATCCTCTATCCTATCCTATCCTCTCTCCTATCCTATCCTATCCTATCCTCTATTATATCCTATCCTCTATCCTATCCTATCCCCTATCCTATCCTATCCTCTATCCTATCCTCTATCCTATCCTATCCTCTATCCTATCCTTTCCTCAATCCTATTATATCCTCAATCCTATTATATCCTCTATCCTATCCTATCCTCTATCCTATCCTATCCTTCATCCTATTCTATCCTCTATCCTATTCTATCCTCTATCCTATTCTATCCTCTATCCTATACTATCCTCTTCCTTATCCTATCCTCTATCCTATCCTCTACCCTATCCTATCATCTATCCTATCCTATCCTCTATCCTATCCTACCCTCTTTCCTATCCTATCCCCTAGCCTATCCTATCCTCTATCCTATCCTATCCTCCATCCTATCCTATCCTCTATCAGATCCTCTATCCTATCCTATCCTCTAACCTATCCTATACTCTATCCTATCCTATCCTCTATCCTATCCTATCCTCTATCCTATCCTCTATCCTATCCTGTCCTCTATCCTATCCTATCCTCTATCCTATCCTATCCTCTATCCTATCCTATCCTCTATGCTATCCACTATCCTATCCTATCATCTATCCTATTCTATCCTCTATCCTATGCTATCCTCTATCCTATCCTATCCTCTATCCTATCCTATCCTCTATCCGATACTCTATCCTATCCTTTCCTCTATCCTATCCTATCCTCTATCCTATCCTATACACTATCCTATCCTATCCTCTATCCGATCCTCTATCCTATCCTAGCCTCTATCCCATCCTATCCTCTATCCTATCCTATCCTCTATCCTATGCTATCCTCTATCCCATCCTATCCTCTATCCTATCCTATCCTTCATCCTATTCTATCCTCTATATTATTCTATCCTCTATCCTATTCTATCCTCTATCCTATACTATCCTCTTCCTTATCCTATCCTCTATCCTATCCTCTACCCTATCCTATCATCTATCCTATCCTATCCTCTATCCTATCCTACCCTCTTTCCTATCCTATCCCCTAGCCTATCCTATCCTCTATCCTATCCTATCCTCCATCCTATCCTATCCTCTATCAGATCCTCTATCCTATCCTATCCTCTAACCTATCCTATCCTCTATCCTATCCTATCCTCTATCCTATCCTATCCTCTATCCTATCCTCTATCCTATCCTGTCCTCTATCCTATCCTATCCTCTATCCTATCCTATCCTCTATCCTATCCTATCCTCTATGCTATCCTCTATCCTATCCTATCATCTATCCTATTCTATCCTCTATCCTATGCTATCCTCTATCCTATCCTATCCTCTATCCTATCCTAGCCTCTATCCCATCCTATCCTCTATCCTATCCTATCCTCTATCCTATGCTATCCTCCATCCTATCCTATCCTCTATCCTATCCTATCCTCTATCCTATCCTATCCTCTCTCCTATCCTATCCTATCCTATTCTATCCTCTATCCTATGCTATCCTCTATCCTATCCTATCCTCTATCCTATCCTAGCCTCTATCCCATCCTATCCTCTATCCTATCCTATCCTCTATCCTATGCTATCCTCCATCCTATCCTATCCTCTATCCTATCCTTTCCTCTATCCTATCCTCTCCTCTATTCTATCCTACCCTCTTTCCTATCCTATCCTCTATCCTATCCTATGCTCTATCCTATCCTATCCTCTACCCTATCCTCTATCCTATCCTATCCTCTATACTATCCTATCCTCTATCCTATCCTATCCTCTATCCTATCCTATCCTCTATCCTATCCTCTCCTCTATCCTATCCTACCCTCTTTCCTATCCTATCCTCTATCCTATCCTATCCTCTATCCTATCCTATCCTCTATCCGATCCTCTATCCTATCCTTTCCTCTATCCTATCCTATCCTCTATCCTATCCTATCCTCTATCCTATCCTCTATCCTATCCTGTCCTCTATCCCATCCTATACTCTATCCTATCCTATCCTCTATCCTATACTATCCTCCATCCTATCCTATCCTCTATCCTATCCTATCCTCTATCCTATCCTACCCTCTTCCCTACCCTATCCTCTATCCTATCCTATCCTCTCTCCTATCCTATCCTCTATCCGATCCTCTATCCTATCCTATCCTCTCCTCTATCATATCCTATCCTCTATCCTATCCTATCCTCTATCCTATCCTCTATCCTATCCTCTATCCTATCCTCTATCCTATCCTCTATCCTATCCTATCCTCTATCCTATCCTATCCTCTATCCTATCCTATCCTCTATCCTATCCTATCCTCTATCCTATCCTATCCTCTATCCTATCCTATCCTCTATCCTATCCTATCCTCTATCCTATCCTCTCCTCTATCCTATCCTACCCTCTTTCCTATCCTATCCTCTATCCTATCCTATCCTCTATCCTATCCTATCCTCTATCCTATCCTATCCTCTATCCTATCCTATCCTCTATACTATCCTATCCTCTATCCTATCCTATCCTCTATCCTATCCTATCCGCTATCCTATCCTCTCCTCTATCCTATCCTACCCTCTTTCCTATCCTATCCTCTATCCTATCCTATCCTCTAACCTATCCTATCCTCTATCCTATCCTATCCTCTATCCTATCCTATCCTCTATCCTATCCTCTATCCTATCCTGTCCTCTATCCTATCCTATCCTCTATCCTATCCTATCCTCTATCCTATCCTATCCTCTATGCTATCCTCTATCCTATCCTATCATCTATCCTATTCTATCCTCTATCCTATGCTATCCTCTATCCTATCCTATCCTCTATCCTATCCTAGCCTCTATCCCATCCTATCCTCTATCCTATCCTATCCTCTATCCTATGCTATCCTCCATCCTATCCTATCCTCTATCCTATCCTGTCCTCTATCCTATCCTACCCTCTTCCCTACCCTATCCTCTATCCTATCCTATCCTCTATCCTATCCTATCCTCTCTCCTATCCTATCCTCTATCCGATCCTCTATCCTATCCTATCCTCTATTATATCCTATCCTCTATCCTATCCTATCCCCTATCCTATCCTATCCTCTATCTTATCCTCTATCCTATCCTCTATCCTATCCTCTATCCTATCCTATCCTCTATCCTATACTTTCCTCAATCCTATTATATCCTCAATCCTATTATATCCTCTATCCTATCGTATCCTCTATCCTATCCTATCCGTCATCCTATTCTATCCTCTATCCTATTCTATCCTCTATCCTATACTATCCTCTTCCTTATCCTATCCTCTATCCTATCCTCTACCCTATCCTATCATCTATCCTATCCTATCCTCTATCCTATCCTACCCTCTTTCCTATCCTATCCCCTAGCCTATCCTATCCTCTATCCTATCCTATCCTCTATCCTGTCCTCTATCCTATCCTATCCTCTATCCTATCCTATCCTCTATCCGATCCTATATCCTATCCTATCATCTATCCTATTCTATCCTCTATCCTATCCTATCCTCTATCCTATCCTATCCTCTATCGTATCCTATGCTCTATCCTATCCTATCCTCTATCCTATCCTATCCTCTATCCTATTCTATCCTCTATCCTATCCGATCCTCTATCCTATCCTATCCTCTATCCTATCCTCTCCTCTATCCTATCCTATCCTCTTTCCTATCCTATCCTCTATCCTATCCTATCCTCTAACCTATCCTATCCTCTATCCGATCCTCTATCCTATCCTTTCCTCTATCCTATCCTATCCTCTATCCTATCCTATCCACTATCCTATCCTATCCTCTATCCGATCCTCTATCCTATCCTAGCCTCTATCCCATCCTATCCTCTATCCTATCCTATCCTCTATCCTATCCTATCCTCCATCCTATCCTATCCTCTATCCTATCCTATCCTCTATCCTATCCTACCCTCTTCCCTACCCTATCCTCTATCCTATCCTATCCTCTATCCTATCCTATCCTCTCTCCTATCCTATCCTCTATCCGATCCTCTATCCTATCCTATCCTCTATTATATCCTATCCTCTATCCTATCCTATCTCCTATCCTATCCTATCCTCTATCCTATCCTCTATCCTATCCTCTATCCTATCCTATCCTCTATCCTATCCTTTCCTCAATCCTATTATATCCTCAATCCTATTATGTCCTCTATCCTATCCTATCCTGTATCCTATCCTATCCTTTATCCTATTCTATCCTCTATCCTATTCTATCCTCTATCCTATACTATCCTCTTCCATATCCTATCCTCTATCCTACCCTCTACCCTATCCTATCCTCTATCCTATCCTATCCTCTATCCTATCCTATCCTCTATCCTATCCTACCCTCTTTCCTATCCTATCCCCTAGCCTATCCTATCCTCTATCCTATCCTATCCTCCATCCTATCCTATCCTCTATCAGATCCTCTATCCTATCCTATCCTCTATCCTATCCTGTCCTCTACCCTATCCTATCCTCTATCCTATCCTATCGTCTATCCTATCCTATCCTCTATCCTATCCTATCCTCTATCCTATCCTATCCTCTATGCTATCCTCTATCCTATCCTATCATCTATCCTATCCTATCCTCTATCCTATCCTATCCTCTATCCTATCCTCTCCTCTATTCTATCCTACCCTCTTTCCTATCCTATCCTCTATCCTATCCTATCCTCTATCCTATCCTATCCTCTACCCTATCCTCTATCCTATCCTATCCTCTATACTATCCTATCCTCTATCCTATCCTATCCTCTATCCTATCCTATCCTCTATCCTATCCTCTCCTCTATCCTATCCTACCCTCTTTCCTATCCTATCCTCTATCCTATCCTATCCTCTATCCTATCCTATCCTCTATCCGATCCTCTATCCTATCCTTTCCTCTATCCTATCCTATCCTCTATCCTATCCTATACACTATCCTATCCTATCCTCTATCCGATCCTCTATCCTATCCTAGCCTCTATCCCATCCTATCCTCTATCCTATCCTATGCTCTATCCTATGCTATCCTCCATCCTATCCTATCCTCTATCCTATCCTATCCTCTATCCTATCCTACCCTCTTCCCTACCCTATCCTCTATCCTATCCTATCCTCTATCCTATCCTATCCTCTCTCCTATCCTATCCTATCCTATCCTCTATTATATCCTATCCTCTATCCTATCCTATCCCCTATCCTATCCTATCCTCTATCCTATCCTCTATCCTATCCTATCCTCTATCCTATCCTTTCCTCAATCCTATTATATCCTCAATCCTATTATATCCTCTATCCTATCCTATCCTCTATCCTATCCTATCCTTCATCCTATTCTATCCTCTATCCTATTCTATCCTCTATCCTATTCTATCCTCTATCCTATACTATCCTCTTCCTTATCCTATCCTCTATCCTATCCTCTACCCTATCCTATCATCTATCCTATCCTATCCTCTATCCTATCCTACCCTCTTTCCTATCCTATCCCCTAGCCTATCCTATCCTCTATCCTATCCTATCCTCCATCCTATCCTATCCTCTATCAGATCCTCTATCCTATCCTATCCTCTAACCTATCCTATACTCTATCCTATCCTATCCTCTATCCTATCCTATCCTCTATCCTATCCTCTATCCTATCCTGTCCTCTATCCTATCCTATCCTCTATCCTATCCTATCCTCTATCCTATCCTATCCTCTATGCTATCCACTATCCTATCCTATCATCTATCCTATTCTATCCTCTATCCTATGCTATCCTCTATCCTATCCTATCCTCTATCCTATCCTATCCTCTATCCGATACTCTATCCTATCCTTTCCTCTATCCTATCCTATCCTCTATCCTATCCTATACACTATCCTATCCTATCCTCTATCCGATCCTCTATCCTATCCTAGCCTCTATCCCATCCTATCCTCTATCCTATCCTATCCTCTATCCTATGCTATCCTCTATCCCATCCTATCCTCTATCCTATCCTATCCTTCATCCTATTCTATCCTCTATATTATTCTATCCTCTATCCTATTCTATCCTCTATCCTATACTATCCTCTTCCTTATCCTATCCTCTATCCTATCCTCTACCCTATCCTATCATCTATCCTATCCTATCCTCTATCCTATCCTACCCTCTTTCCTATCCTATCCCCTAGCCTATCCTATCCTCTATCCTATCCTATCCTCCATCCTATCCTATCCTCTATCAGATCCTCTATCCTATCCTATCCTCTAACCTATCCTATCCTCTATCCTATCCTATCCTCTATCCTATCCTATCCTCTATCCTATCCTCTATCCTATCCTGTCCTCTATCCTATCCTATCCTCTATCCTATCCTATCCTCTATCCTATCCTATCCTCTATGCTATCCTCTATCCTATCCTATCATCTATCCTATTCTATCCTCTATCCTATGCTATCCTCTATCCTATCCTATCCTCTATCCTATCCTAGCCTCTATCCCATCCTATCCTCTATCCTATCCTATCCTCTATCCTATGCTATCCTCCATCCTATCCTATCCTCTATCCTATCCTATCCTCTATCCTATCCTATCCTCTCTCCTATCCTATCCTATCCTATTCTATCCTCTATCCTATGCTATCCTCTATCCTATCCTATCCTCTATCCTATCCTAGCCTCTATCCCATCCTATCCTCTATCCTATCCTATCCTCTATCCTATGCTATCCTCCATCCTATCCTATCCTCTATCCTATCCTTTCCTCTATCCTATCCTATCCTCTATCCTATCCTATCCTCTATCCTATCCTATCCTCTATCCTGTCCTCTATCCTATCCTATCCTCTATCCTATCCTATCCTCTATCCTATCCTATCCTCTATGCTATCCTCTATCCTATCCTATCATCTATCCTATTCTATCCTCTATCCTATGCTATCCTCTATCCTATCCTATCCTCTATCCTATCCTATCCTCTATCCGATCCTATATCCTATCCTATCATCTATCCTATTCTATCCTCTATCCTATCCTATCCTCTATCCTATCCTATCCTCTATCCTATCCTATCCTCTATCGTATCCTATGCTCTATCCTATCCTATCCTCTATCCTATCCTATCCTCTATCCTATTCTATCCTCAATCCTATTATATCCTCAATCCTATTATATCCTCTATCCTATCCTATCCTCTATCCTATCCTATCCTTCATCCTATTCTATCCTCTATCCTATTCTATCCTCTATCCTATTCTATCCTCTATCCTATCCTCTATCCTATCCTATCCTCCATCCTATCCTATCCTCTATCAGATCCTCTATCCTATCCTATCCTCTATCCTATCCTATCCTCTATCCTATCCTATCCTCTCTCCTATCCTATCCTATCCTATCCTCTATTATATCCTATCCTCTATCCTATCCTATCCCCTATCCTATCCTATCCTCTATCCTATCCTCTATCCTATCCTCTATCCTATCCTATCCTCTATCCTATCCTTTCCTCAATCCTATTATATCCTCAATCCTATTATATCCTCTATCCTATCCTATCCTCTATCCTATCCTATCCTTCATCCTATTCTATCCTCTATCCTATTCTATCCTCTATCCTATTTTATCCTCTATCCTATACTATCCTCTTCCTTATCCTATCCTCTATCCTATCCTCTACCCTATCCTATCATCTATCCTATCCTATCCTCTATCCTATCCTACCCTCTTTCCTATCCTATCCCCTAGCCTATTTTTTTTTTTTTTTTTTTTTTTTTTTTTTTTTTTTTTTTTTTTTTTTTTTTTCCGAGGAGGTAATCACTATTACGGATACCCGACCCCTCCCGGGGGGGAGTGGGCCGGGTTATGTGGGACTCCTCGGCTGGTGGGTGCAATGCCGAGTATACCCACTAACTCCTCCCCGTCCGTCCCTAGGCTCCTGGGGGCACCCGTGGTCCGCGCGCGCATGTCTATCCGGTGTGCCCCCGCCTTAGCATTCCTCCCTGGGTGGGGGACGCGGCCTCCACCCTATCCTACTCTATCCGAAGGCGCCACGCAACGGACGACGTGAAGCCTTCCCCCCCATTTAGGCCGCCCGATGGACGTCCGGGCCCCCGCCCAAGACGTCCGACGGCCTCCGGGGACGCCATTGGCAACCGAGTATAAGGAGACCGTCGGTCCCCCGCCTCGAGATCACCAAGGGCGCCCCCGCCCGCGTTAAGGACGCCGCAACGGAGGCACGCCCCCGGGGCGTGCCCTGCGTCTCCTTCTCCCACCCCTTCGGCCGGGATCGTGATTTCGCTCACGACCCCGTTCCGCAGCCTCCTTCTGCAGCATTACCTGCTCACAGAAGGAGGCGAACCCTCTCCACGCCCCCTCGCCGCCCGCTGCCGCCGAGACGACAGCCGGAAGCGAGAGGTCATGGCCCACTGCGCGCCGCAGAGCACGGCGCTCACCCGCCCACGCTGGACACTCCTCCAGAGTGTGCTGCGCCGTGTCCCGCGACTCGCCGCAGTGGTGACACGCCTCCTCGGCCTCCCGCCCGATGCGACACAGGTACACACCGAAGCAGCCGTGCCCGGTCATCACCTGCGTCACTCGGTAGGAGACCCTATGCCCCATCCATCCCCTGTTCCACCGGTCGAACACGGGGAGGATGGCCCGAACGGCCCGCCTCCCTCCTTCCTCCGTCCCGTGAAGGCTTTCGCGCCATTCCCGGGCGGCGGCCCGCCGAGCGCGGCCCCTGTACTCCGCCACATCGAGCGCCACCCGATCCGGAGCCATCCCCCTCCGCTGGAGGTCCCTGGTGTACCCGTGTACGTCCGACAACACGCGGGCCTCCAGCTCGAGGGGGATAAGCCCCGACATCACCATCGCCGTCGCGTAAGAGATGGTGCGATACCCCCGCACGATGCCAATGGCCAGCCTGCGCTCGATTCGGCGCAGCAGTGCTCGCACACCGCTACGCCCCCCGGCCAAGACATCGTACGCCCACACAGGGGCTCCGTACAGGACTAAAACCCGCACCACCACCGCGAACAGGCGACGCACCCGTCCACAGGGTCCCCCGAGATTCGGGAGAAGACGACCGAGCGCAGCGGTCGCCCTCTCCGCCCGGGGCACTAGCGACTCGATGTGGCGGCAGAAACGCCACAGGCCGTCGAGCTCGAGTCCCAGGTACCGCATCTGGAACCCGACCTCGACCGCTCCCCCCCCCACGGCGATCCAGCACTGGGGAGGCGCCGCCAGCCGGGCCCGGTGGTAAAACCACATGGCCCTGGTCTTAGCGACGGACACCTCTAGGCCCAGAGACCGGATCGCGCGTACCGCGCGCCACGCGCCGCGCTCCGCCAGGCAGACGGCCTCCTTCGTATACCTCCCGGTGGCAAGCACCAACGTGTCATCGGCGTAACACGTTAGGCTGACACCGGGAGGCATCCCCTCCCGCAGGACGCTGTCGTACGCGAGGCTCCACAGCAACGGGCCCAACACCGAGCCCTGTGGAACCCCCCGCACGACGCTCCTGCGAATCATCCCGTACCGGCCAGGATATTCTATGCTCCTGTCGGAGAGATAGTCCCCGATCACCCTCCTAAGGTACGGAGGCACCTGGTGGAAGACCAGGGCCTCCGAAATTCTATCCCAGGGGACGGTGTTGAACGCGTTGGCGATATCCAAGGAGATCGCCAACGCAACACCGCCCCCCTCCGTACAGGCCTCCGAGAGAGCCCTCACCCGCCGAATTGCGTCGACGGTGGAGAGACCCCCCCGGAAGCCGAACTGCGCCTCGCTCAGATCGGGGACTGCTCCCCCCGACAGGTGCCGGACGAGGCGTCCAACGAGAACGCGCTCGAACAACTTCCCCGCCTCGTCCAGCAAGCAAATTGGCCGGTACCCGGAGGGCGAGTCCCGGGACTTGCCCGCCTTTGGAAGGAGGACCAGCCTGCCCGACTTCCATAGTGGGGGGAACACTCCCTCCCTCAGACAACTGTTGAACAGCCGCCTGAGTTCGGGAGCGAGCCCCCCCTCCAATGCCAAGACCAACGCGCGGCCCGACACCCCGTCAGGACCCGGGGCCTTGCGGCCCACCCGACGGGCCCTGGTCACCGCCTCCCCGAGCTCGCCGGCTGACACCTCCCACTCCGCGGACCAGGAGAGAGGCTCCTGGCCCGGATGGAGGCGGTGTCGCTGTCCCCCCTCACGCGGGAAGAGAGACGTCACCACCTCCTCGAGTAAGGGAGGGTCCATCGATTCCGTCAGTGGGGGGGCCCACGCGCGCAGCTTGCTCATTACAAGCTTATACGGGCGCCCCCACGGATCCGCGTCCACCGTGCCGACGAGCTCCGACCACGCGTCCGCCTTGGCCTTCGCGATGGCCCTCCGGAGAGTCCCGAGCGCGGCTCGGTACTCCCCGTGGAGCCTCGCCTCCTCGTCGTCGCGCCTCCTGCGCGCTCGGCCATACTGGCGCCGCGCGGCATTGCAGGCACGCCGAAGCTCTGCAATGCCCGCGGACCACCAGTATGCCGCCCTTCTATGGTCGGACCGGCTCCGGGGCACCGCGGTGTCGCACACCGCCGTCATCACCTCCCGGAGCCGCTCCGCCCCGCGCGCCGGTGCCCCCCCAGCCGGCTGGGGCCCCCCCCACGTTACCGCGGCGACAGCGGCCCGGAACAGGTCCTCGTCCGCCCTGCTCCACGCCCATCGCGGCCGTCGGTCCACCTGGCCGTGCCGGGAATCCCGCGCGTAGAGGGCGGCGGGCCACACGTCCATGACTATGGGCGTGTGGTCAGAGGCCAGCTCTAGTTCTTCCGCCACCCTCCATCCCGACACTCGGCGCACGGCCGACGGCGTCCCCCATGTCAGATCGACAATAGAGACACCCTGCGGCCGCACGCACGTCGGCGTGGATCCCCGGTTAATCAACCGGAGATCCAGGCCGGACGCCCAGGTTAACACCTCGCTTCCCCTAGTGGTCGTCCTGGGACTCCCCCACGATACCGCGTGGGCATTGAAGTCTCCCAGGACGAGAACCGGACGGGCGCTGCACCGCGCGATGCAGCTACTCAGCCCGCCCAGGAACCCCCGAAAATGATCGAGGCCACGGCTCGGCGAGATATAAACTCCGACGACCGCGATGTCCCCCCACCGCACCGCCACGAATCCCTCGCCTCTCTCCAGAAGGGAGATCGACGGGGACCCGCGGCGGCCCTCCGCCACTATGGCGACGGAGCCGGCCTCGTCCCCCACCCAGAAGGGGTGATCGGGAACGGAGTACGGCTCCGCCGCCACTGCCAACCCAGTCCCCCGCTCGCGCACGGCCTGGACAAACAAGTCCTGGGCCGCACGCGAGTGGTTGAGGTTCGCCTGCAGAACCGGAATAGGCCTGAAAACAGCCTACCCTGACATTTGCTCTGCAGGCTCCCCCCCCTGGGGGGACTGGGCCCCCGGTGTAGTCGGCTGCTGCTGCGCGGGTGCAGCCGCCGACTTTTCCCCTCTTCCCTTCACCGCCGCGCGACCCCTCCTCGGAGCCGGGGCACACGCTTTGGCCCCGAACCTGTGGTTCGAGGGCCTCCCCAGATCCGCGCAGAGCGGGCATCTGGGGGCAGCCCCACAGGCCGAGGCGCGGTGCTCGGTCGCACCGCACCGATAGCACCTCGCGCTCCTGTCGACCGTGCTTTTACAGGTCGACCGCGTGTGCCCCGTCTCCAAGCAGCGGAAGCACTGAAGGGGTCGCTCCCTCAGTGCCTCCACCCGCGCCGAGGACCAGCCGACCAGCAGCCGGCCCCCCGCCACCACCTTCCTGACGGCCGCGAGGGGGCCCTGGGCCCAACAGGAGCCCAGCACCCGCTCAGAGGCGGACCTCCGGATCTCTCCGACCCGGAACTCGGCCTCCGAGCACCCCCCCGCAGCCGCAAGTGCCATCCTATCCCCTAGCCTATCCTATCCTCTATCCTATCCTATCCTATCCTCTATCAGATCCTCTATCCTATCCTATCCTCTAACCTATCCTATCCTCTATCCTATCCTATCCTCTATCCTATCCTATCCTCTATCCTATCCTCTATCCTATCCTGTCCTCTATCCTATCCTATCCTCTATCCTATCCTATCCTCTATCCTATCCTATCCTCTATGCTATCCTCTATCCTATCCTATCATCTATCCTTTTCTATCCTCTATCCTATGCTATCCTCTATCCTATCCTATCCTCTATCCTATCCTATCCTCTATCCGATCCTCTATCCTATCCTTTCCTCTATCCTATCCTATCCTCTATCCTATCCTATACATTATCCTATCCTATCCTCTATCCGATCCTCTATCCTATCCTAGCCTCTATCCCATCCTATCCTCTATCCTATCCTATCCTCTATCCTATGCTATCCTCCATCCTATCCGATCCTCTATCCTATCCTATCCTCTATCCTATCCTACCCTCTTCCCTACCCTATCCTCTATCCTATCCTATCCTCTATCCGATCCTCTATCCTATCCTATCCTCTATTATATCCTATCCTCTATCCTATCCTATCCCCTATCCTATCCTATCCTCTATCCTATCCTCTATCCTATCCTCTATCCTATCCTCTATCCTATCCTCTATCCTATCCTATCCTCTATCCTATCCTTTCCTCAATCCTATTATATCCTCAATCCTATTATATCCTCTATCCTATCCTATCCTCTATCCTATCCTATCCTCTATCCTATCCTATCCTCTATCCGATCCTCTATCCTATCCTTTCCTCTATCCTATCCTATCCTCTATCCTATCCTATCCACTATCCTATCCTATTCTCTATCCGATCCTCTATCCTATCCTAGCCTCTATCCCATCCTATCCTCTATCCTATCCTATCCTCTATCCTACCCTATCCTCTATCCTATCCTATCCTCTATCCTATCCTATCCTCTCTCCTATCCTATCCTCTATCCGATCCTCTATCCTATCCTATCCTCTATTATATCCTATCCTCTATCCTATCCTATCCCCTATCCTATCCTATCCTCTATCCTATCCTCTATCCTATCCTCTATCCTATCCTATCCTCTATCCTATCCTTTCCTCAATCCTATTATATCCTCAATCCTATTATATCCTCTATCCTATCCTATCCTCTATCCTATCCTATCCTTCATCCTATTCTATCCTCTATCCTATTCTATCCTCTATCCTATACTATCCTCTTCCTTATCCTATCCTCTATCCTATCCTCTACCCTATCCTATCATCTATCCTATCCTATCCTCTATCCTATCCTGTCCTCTATCCTATCCTATCCTCTATCCTATCCTATCCTCTATCCTATCCTATCCTCTATGCTATCCTCTATCCTATCCTATCATCTATCCTATTCTATCCTCTATCCTATGCTATCCTCTATCCTATCCTATCCTCTATCCTATCCTATCCTCTATCCGATCCTATCCTCTACCCTATCCTCTATCCTATCCTATCCTCTATCCTATCCTATCCTCTCTCCTATCCTATCCTCTATCCGATCCTCTATCCTATCCTATCCTCTATTATATCCTATCCTCTATCCTATCCTATCCCCTATCCTATCCTATCCTCTATCCTATCCTCTATCCTATCCTCTATCCTATCCTCTATCCTATCCTCTATCCTATCCTATCCTCTATCCTATCCTTTCCTCAATCCTATTATATCCTCAATCCTATTATATCCTCTATCCTATCCTATCCTCTATCCTATCCTATCCTTCATCCTATTCTATCCTCTATCCTATTCTATCCTCTATCCTATACTATCCTCTTCCTTATCCTATCCTCTATCCTATCCTCTACCCTATCCTATCATCTATCCTATCCTATCCTCTATCCTATCCTGTCCTCTATCCTATCCTAACCTCTATCCTATCCTATCCTCTATCCTATCCTATCCTCTATCCTATCCTATCCTCTATGCTATCCTCTATCCTATCCTATCATCTATCCTATTCTATCCTCTATCCTATGCTATCCTCTATCCTATCCTATCCTCTATCCTATCCTATCCTCTATCCTATCCTATCCTCTATCCGATCCTCTATCCTATCCTATCATCTATCCTATTCTATCCTCTATCCTATCCTATCCTCTATCCTATCCTATCCTCTATCCTATCCTATCCTCTATCGTATCCTATGCGCTATCCTATCCTATCCTCTATCCTATCCTATCCTCTATCCTATTCTATCCTCTATCCTATCCTATCCTCTATCCTATCCTATCCTATATCCTATCCTATCCTCTATCCTATCCTATGCTCTATCCTATCCTATCATCTATCCTATCCTATCCTCTATCCTATCCTATCCTCTATCCTATCCTACCCTCCATCCTATCCTCTATCCTATCCTATCCTCTATCCTATCCTATCCTCTATCCGATCCTATCCTCTACCCTATCCTCTATCCTATCCTATCCTCTATCCTATCCTATCCTCTCTCCTATCCTATCCTCTATCCGATCCTCTATCCTATCCTATCCTCTATTATATCCTATCCTCTATCCTATCCTATCCCCTATCCTATCCTATCCTCTATCCTATCCTCTATCCTATCCTCTATCCTATCCTCTATCCTATCCTCTATCCTATCCTATCCTCTATCCTATCCTTTCCTCAATCCTATTATATCCTCAATCCTATTATATCCTCTATCCTATCCTATCCTCTATCCTATCCTATCCTTCATCCTATTCTATCCTCTATCCTATTCTATCCTCTATCCTATACTATCCTCTTCCTTATCCTATCCTCTATCCTATCCTCTACCCTATCCTATCATCTATCCTATCCTATCCTCTATCCTATCCTGTCCTCTATCCTATCCTAACCTCTATCCTATCCTATCCTCTATCCTATCCTATCCTCTATCCTATCCTATCCTCTATGCTATCCTCTATCCTATCCTATCATCTATCCTATTCTATCCTCTATCCTATGCTATCCTCTATCCTATCCTATCCTCTATCCTATCCTATCCTCTATCCTATCCTATCCTCTATCCGATCCTCTATCCTATCCTATCATCTATCCTATTCTATCCTCTATCCTATCCTATCCTCTATCCTATCCTATCCTCTATCCTATCCTATCCTCTATCGTATCCTATGCGCTATCCTATCCTATCCTCTATCCTATCCTATCCTCTATCCTATTCTATCCTCTATCCTATCCTATCCTCTATCCTATCCTATCCTATATCCTATCCTATCCTCTATCCTATCCTATGCTCTATCCTATCCTATCATCTATCCTATCCTATCCTCTATCCTATCCTATCCTCTATCCTATCCTACCCTCCATCCTATCCTCTATCCTATCCTATCCTCTATCCTATCCTATCCTATCCTATCCTCTATCCTATCCTATCCTCTATCCTATCCTCTCCTCTATCCTATCCTACCCTCTTTCCAATCCTATCCTCTATCCTATCCTATCCTCTATCCGATCCTCTATCCTATCCTCTATCCTATCCTATCCTCTATCCTATCCTCTACCCTATCTTATCCTGTATAATATCGTTTACTCTATCATATCCTATCCTCTATCCTATAGTATCATCTATCCTATTCTATCCTCTATCCTATCCGCTATCATATCCAATCCTCTATCGTATCCTCTATCCTATCCTATCCTCTATCCTATCCTATCCTCCATCCTATCCTATCCTCTATCCTATCCTATCCTCTATCCTATCCTCTATCCTATCCTCTATCCTATTCTATGCTCCATCCTATCCTATCCTCTATCCTATCCTCTATCCGATCCTCTATCCTATCCTATCCTCTATTATATCCTATCCTCTATCCTATCCTATCCTCTATCCTATCCTTTCCTCAATCCTATTATATCCTCAATCCTATTATGTCCTCTATCCCATCCTATCCTCTATCCTATCCTATCCTCTATCCTATCCTATCCTCTATCCGATCCTATCCTCTACCCTATCCTCTATCCTATCCTATCCTCTATCCTATCCTATCCTCTCTCCTATCCTATCCTCTATCCGATCCTCTATCCTATCCTATCCTCTATTATATACTATCCTCTATCCTATCCTATCCCCTATCCTATCCTATCCTCTATCCTATCCTCTATCCTATCCTCTATCCTATCCTCTATCCTATCCTCTATCCTATCCTCTATCCTATCCTCTATCCTATCCTATCCTCTATCCTATCCTTTCCTCAATCCTATTATATCCTCAATCCTATTATATCCTCTATCCTATCCTATCCTCTATCCTATCCTATCCTTCATCCTATTCTATCCTCTATCCTATTCTATCCTCTATCCTATACTATCCTCTTCCTTATCCTATCCTCTATCCTATCCTCTACCCTATCCTATCATCTATCCTATCCTATCCTCTATCCTATCCTGTCCTCTATCCTATCCTAACCTCTATCCTATCCTATCCTCTATCCTATCCTATCCTCTATCCTATCCTATCCTCTATGCTATCCTCTATCCTATCCTATCATCTATCCTATTCTATCCTCTATCCTATGCTATCCTCTATCCTATCCTATCCTCTATCCTATCCTATCCTCTATCCGATCCTCTATCCTATCCTATCATCTATCCTATTCTATCCTCTATCCTATCCTATCCTCTATCCTATCCTATCCTCTATCCTATCCTATCCTCTATCGTATCCTATGCTCTATCCTATCCTATCCTCTATCCTATCCTATCCTCTATCCTATTCTATCCTCTATCCTATCCTATCCTCTATCCTATCCTATCCTCTATCCTATCCTATCCTCTATCCTATCCTATGCTCTATCCTATCCTATCATCTATCCTATCCTATCCTCTATCCTATCCTATCCTCTATCCTATCCTATCCTCTATCCTATCCTATCCTCTATCCTATCCTATCCTATCCTCTATCCTATCCTATGCTCTATCCTATCCTATCCTATCCTCCATCCTATCCTATCCTCTATCCTATCCTCTCCTCTATTATATCCTACCCTCTTTCCAATCCTATCCTCTATCCTATCCTATCCTCTATCCGATCCTCTATCCTATCCTAGCCTCTATTTTACCCTATCCTCTATCCTATCCTATCCTCTATCCTATCCTCTATCCTATCCTACCCTCCATCCTATCCTCTATCCTATAATATCCTCTATCCTATCCTATCCTATCCTCTATCCTATCCTATCCTCTATCCTATCCTCTCCTCTATCCTATCCTACCCACTTTCCAATCCTATCCTCTATCCTATCCTATCCTCTATCCGATCCTCTATCCTATCCTCTATCCTATCCTATCCTCTATCCTATCCTCTACCCTATCTTATCCTGTATAATATCGTTTACTCTATCATATCCTATCCTCTATCCTATAGTATCATCTATCCTATTCTATCCTCTATCCTATCCTCTATCATATCCAATCCTCTATCGTATCCTCCATCCTATCCTATCCTCTATCCTATCCTCTATCCGATCCTCTATCCTATCCTATCCTCTATTATATCCTATCCTCTATCCTATCCTATCCTCTATCCTATCCTTTCCTCAATCCTATTATATCCTCAATCCTATTATGTCCTCTATCCCATCCTATCCTCTATCCTATCCTATCCTCTATCCTATCCTATCCTCTATCCGATCCTATCCTCTACCCTATCCTCTATCCTATCCTATCCTCTATCCTATCCTATCCTCTCTCCTATCCTATCCTCTATCCGATCCTCTATCCTATCCTATCCTCTATTATATACCATCCTCTATCCTATCCTATCCCCTATCCTATCCTATCCTCTATCCTATCCTCTATCCTATCCTCTATCCTATCCTCTATCCTATCCTCTATCCTATCCTCTATCCTATCCTCTATCCTATCCTCTATCCTATCCTATCCTCTATCCTATCCTTTCCTCAATCCTATTATATCCTCAATCCTATTATATCCTCTATCCTATCCTATCCTCTATCCTATCCTATCCTTCATCCTATTCTATCCTCTATCCTATTCTATCCTCTATCCTATACTATCCTCTTCCTTATCCTATCCTCTATCCTATCCTCTACCCTATCCTATCATCTATCCTATCCTATCCTCTATCCTATCCTGTCCTCTATCCTATCCTAACCTCTATCCTATCCTATCCTCTATCCTATCCTATCCTCTATCCTATCCTATCCTCTATCCTATCCTATCATCTATCCTATTCTATCCTCTATCCTATGCTATCCTCTATCCTATCCTATCCTCTATCCTATCCTATCCTCTATCCGATCCTCTATCCGATCCTCTATCCTATCCTATCATCTATCCTATTCTATCCTCTATCCTATCCTATCCTCTATCCTATCCTATCCTCTATCCTATCCTATCCTCTATCGTATCCTATGCTCTATCCTATCCTATCCTCTATCCTATCCTATCCTCTATCCTATTCTATCCTCTATCCTATCCTATCCTCTATCCTATCCTATCCTCTATCCTATCCTATCCTCTATCCTATCCTATGCTCTATCCTATCCTATCATCTATCCTATCCTATCCTCTATCCTATCCTATCCTCTATCCTATCCTATCCTCTATCCTATCCTATCCTCTATCCTATCCTATCCTATCCTCTATCCTATCCTATGCTCTATCCTATCCTATCCTATCCTCCATCCTACCCTATCCTCTATCCTATCCTCTCCTCTATTATATCCTACCCTCTTTCCAATCCTATCCTCTATCCTATCCTATCCTCTATCCGATCCTCTATCCTATCCTAGCCTCTATTTTACCCTATCCTCTATCCTATCCTATCCTCTATCCTATCCTCTATCCTATCCTACCCTCCATCCTATCCTCTATCCTATAATATCCTCTATCCTATCCTATCCTATCCTCTATCCTATCCTATCCTCTATCCTATCCTCTCCTCTATCCTATCCTACCCTCTTTCCAATCCTATCCTCTATCCTATCCTATCCTCTATCCGATCCTCTATCCTATCCTCTATCCTATCCTATCCTCTATCCTATCCTCTACCCTATCTTATCCTGTATAATATCGTTTACTCTATCATATCCTATCCTCTATCCTATAGTATCATCTATCCTATTCTATCCTCTATCCTATCCTCTATCATATCCAATCCTCTATCGTATCCTCTATCCTATCCTATCCTCTATCCTATCCTATCCTCCATCCTATCCTATCCTCTATCCTATCCTATCCTCTATCCTATCCTATATCCTATCCTCTATCCTATTCTATGCTCCATCCTATCCTATCCTCTATCCTATCCTCTATCCGATCCTCTATCCTATCCTATCCTCTATTATATCCTATCCTCTATCCTATCCTATCCTCTATCCTATCCTTTCCTCAATCCTATTATATCCTCAATCCTATTATGTCCTCTATCCCATCCTATCCTCTATCCTATCCTATCCTTTATCCTATTCTATCCTCTATCCTATCCTATCCTCTATCCTATACTATCCTCTTCCTTATCCTATCCTCTATCCTATCCTCTATCCTATCCTATCCTCTATCCTATCCTATCCTCTATCCTATCCTATCCTCTATCCTATCCTATCCTCTATCCTATCCTATGCTCTATCCTATCCTATCATCTATCCTATCCTATCCTCTATCCTATCCTATCCTCTATCCTATCCTATCCTCTATCCTATCCTATCCTCTATCCTATCCTATCCTCTATCCTATCCTATCCTATCCTCTATCCTATCCTATGCTCTATCCTATCCTATCCTATCCTCCATCCTATCCTATCCTCTATCCTATCCTCTCCTCTATTATATCCTACCCTCTTTCCAATCCTATCCTCTATCCTATCCTATCCTCTATCCGATCCTCTATCCTATCCTAGCCTCTATTTTACCCTATCCTCTATCCTATCCTATCCTCTATCCTATCCTCTATCCTATCCTACCCTCCATCCTATCCTCTATCCTATAATATCCTCTATCCTATCCTATCCTATCCTCTATCCTATCCTATCCTCTATCCTATCCTCTCCTCTATCCTATCCTACCCTCTTTCCAATCCTATCCTCTATCCTATCCTATCCTCTATCCGATCCTCTATCCTATCCTCTATCCTATCCTATCCTCTATCCTATCCTCTACCCTATCTTATCCTGTATAATATCGTTTACTCTATCATATCCTATCCTCTATCCTATAGTATCATCTATCCTATTCTATCCTCTATCCTATCCTCTATCATATCCAATCCTCTATCGTATCCTCTATCCTATCCTATCCTCTATCCTATCCTATCCTCCATCCTATCCTATCCTCTATCCTATCCTATCCTCTATCCTATCCTATATCCTATCCTCTATCCTATTCTATGCTCCATCCTATCCTATCCTCTATCCTATCCTCTATCCGATCCTCTATCCTATCCTATCCTCTATTATATCCTATCCTCTATCCTATCCTATCCTTTATCCTATTCTATCCTCTATCCTATCCTATCCTCTATCCTATACTATCCTCTTCCTTATCCTATCCTCTATCCTATCCTCTATCCTATCCTATCCTCTATCCTATCCTATCCTCTATCCTATCCTATCCTCTATCCTATCCTATCCTCTATCCTATCCTATCCTCTATCCTATCCTATCCTCTATCCTATCCTATCCTCTATCCTATCCTATCCTCTATCCTATCCTACCCTGTTTCCTATCCTATCCTCTAGCCTATCCTATCCTCTATCCTATCCTATCCTCCATTTTATCCTATCCTCTATAAGATCCTCTATCCTATCCTATCCTCTATCCTTTCCTCTATCCTATCCTCTATCCTATCCTACCCTCCATCCGATCCACTATCCTATCCTATCATCTATCCTATCCTACCCTCTTTCCAATCCTATCCTCTATCCTATCCTATCGTCTATCCTATCCTATCCTCTATCCTATCCTATCCTCTATGCTATCCTCTATCCTATCCTATCATCTATCCTATTCTATCCTCTATCCTATGCTATCCTCTATCCTATCCTATCCTCTATCCGATCCTGTATACTATCCTATCATCTATCCTATTCTATCCTCTATCCTATCCTATCCTCTATCCTATCCTATCCTCTATCCTATCCTATCCTCTATCCTATCCTATGCTCTATCCTACCCTATCCTCTATCCTATCCTATCCTCTATCCTATCCTATCGTCTATCCTATCCTATCCTCTATCCTATCCTATCCTCTATGCTATCCTCTATCCTATCCTATCATCTATCCTATTCTATCCTCTATCCTATGCTATCCTCTATCCTATCCTATCCTCTATCCGATCCTGTATCCTATCCTATCATCTATCCTATCCTATCCTCTATCCTATCCTATCCTCTATCCTATCCTATCCTCTATCCTATCCTATTCTCTATCCTATCCTATCCTCTATCCTATCCTATCCTATCCTATCCTCTATCCTATCTTATCCTCTATCCTATCCTCTCCTCTATCCTATCCTACCCTCTTTCCAATCCTATCCTCTATCCTATCCTCTATCCTATCCTCTATCCTATCCTATCCTCTATCCGATTCTCTATCCTATCCTATTCTCTATACTATCCTATCCTCTATCCTATCCTATCCTCTATCCTATCCTATCCTCTATCCTATCCTCTCCTCTATCCTATCCTACCCTCTTTCCTATCCTATCCTCTATCCTATCCTATCCTCTATCCGATCCTGTATCCTATCCTATCCTCTATCCTATCCTCTATCCTATCCTGTCCTCTAACCTATCCTATCCTCTATCCTATCCTATCCTCTATCCTATCCTATGCTCTATCCTACCCTATCCTCTATCCTATCCTATCCTCTATCCTAACCTATCCTCTATCCTATCCTATCCTCTATCCTATCCTATTCTCTATCCTATCCTATCCTCTATCCTATCCTATCCTATCCTATCCTCTATCCTATCCTATCCTCTATCCTATCCTCTCCTCTATCCTATCCTACCCTCTTTCCAATCCTATCCTCTATCCTATCCTATCTTTATCCGATCCTCTATCCTATCCTAGCCTCTATCCTATCCTATCCTCTATCCTATCCTCTATCCTATCCTCTATCCTATCCTATCCTCTATCCGATTCTCTATCCTATCCTATCCTCTATACTCTCCTATCCTCTATCCTATCCTATCCTCTATCCTATCCTATCCTCTATCCTATCCTCTCCTCTATCCTATCCTACCCTCTTTCCTATCCTATCCTCTATCCTATCCTATCCTCTATCTTATCCTCTATCCGATCCTCTATCCTATCCTAGCCTCTATTTCATCCTATCCTCTATCCTATCCTACCCTCTTTCCTATCCTATCCTCTAGCCTATCCTATCCTCTATCCTATCCAATCCTCCATCCTATCCTATCCTCTATCAGATCCTCTATCCTATCCTATCTTCTATCCTATCCTCTATCCTATCCTGTCCTCTATCCTATCCTATCCTCTATCCTATCCTATCGTCTATCCTATCCTATCCTCTATCCTATCCTATCCTCCATCCTATCCTATCCTCTATCAGATCCTCTATCCTATCCTATCTTCTATCCTATCCTCTATCCTATCCTGTCCTCTATCCTATCCTATCCTCTATCCTATCCTATCGTCTATCCTATCCTATCCTCTATCCTATCCTATCCTCTATCCTATCCTATCGTCTATCCTATCCTATCCTCTATCCTATCCTATCCTCTATCCTATCCTATCCTCTATGCTATCCTCTATCCTATCCTATCATCTATCCTATTCTATCCTCTATCCTATGCTATCCTCTACCCTATCCTATCCTCTATCCTATCCTATCCTCTATCCGATCCTGTATCCTATCCTATCATCTATCCTATTCTATCCTCTATCCTATCCTATACTCTATCCTATCCTATCCTCTATGATATCCTATAATCTATCCTATACTATGCTCTATCCTACCCTATCCTCTATCCTATCCTATCCTCTATCCTATCCTATCCTCTATCCTATGCTCTCCTCTATCCTATCCTACCCTCTTTCCAATCCTATCCTCTATCCTATCCTATCCTCTATCCGATCCTCTATCCTATCCTAGCCTCTATGTTATCCTATCCTCTATCCTATCCTCTATACCATCCTCTATCCTATCCTATCCTCTATCGGATCCTCTATCCTATCCTATCCTCTATCCTATCCTCTATCCTATCCTCTATCCTATCCTATCCTCTATCCGATTCTCTATCCTATCCTATCCTCTATACTATCCTATCCTCTATCCTATCCTATCCTCTATCCTATCCTATCCTCTATCCTATCCTACCCTGTTTCCTATCCTATCCTCTAGCCTATCCTATCCTCTATCCTATCCTATCCTCCATCCTATCCTATCCTCTATAAGATCCTCTATCCTATCCTTTCCTCAATCCTATTATATCCTCAATCCTATTATGTCCTCTATCCCATCCTATCCTCTATCCTATCCTATCCTTTATCCTATTCTATCCTCTATCCTATCCTATCCTCTATCCTATACTATCCTCTTCCTTATCCTATCCTCTCTCCTATCCTCTACCCTATCCTATCCTCTATCCTATCCTATCCTCTATCCTATCCTACCCTCTTTCCTATCCTATCCTCTAGCCTATCCTATCCTCTATCCTATCCTATCCTCCATCCTATCCTATCCTCCATCCTATCCTATCCTCTATCCTATCCTATCCTCTATCCTATCCTACCCTCTTTCCTATCCTATCCTCTATCCTATCCTATCCTCTATCCTATCCTCTATCCTATCCTATGCTCTATCCTATCCTATCCTCTATCCTATCCTCTATCCGATCCTCTATCCTATCCTATCCTCTATTATATCCTATCCTCTATCCTATCCTATCCTCTATCTTATCCTTTCCTCAATCCTATTATATCCTCAATCCTATTATGTCCTCTATCCTATCCTATCCTCTATCCTATCCTATCCTTTATCCTCTTCCTTATCCTCCATCCTATCCTATCCTCTACAAGATCCTCTACCCTATCCTATCCTCTATCCTATCCTCTATCCTATCCTGTCCTCTATCCTATCCTATCCTCTATCCTATCCTATCCTCTATCCTATAATATCCTCTATCCTATCCTATCCTCTTTCCTATCCTATCTTCTATCCTATCCTATCCTCTATCCTATCCTATCCTCTATCCTATCCTATCCTCTATAGTATCCTATCCTCTATCCTATCCTATCCTCTATCCTATCCTATCCTCTATCCTATCCTATCCTCTATCCTATCCTATCCTCTATCCTATCCTATCCTCTATCCTATCCTATCCTCTATCCTATCCTATCCTCTATCCTATCCTATCCTCTATCCTATCCTATCCTCTATCCTATCCTATCCTCTATCCTATCCTATCCTCTACCCTATCCTCTATCCTATCCTCTATCCTATCCTCTATCCTATCATCTATCCTATCGTATCCTCTATCCTATCCTCTATAATATCGTTTACTCTATCATATCCAATCCTCTATCCTATAATATCATCTATCCTATTCTATCCTCTATCCTATCCTCTATCCTATCCTACCCTCTTTCCTATCCTATCCTCTATCGTATCCTATCCTCTATCCTATCCTCTATCCTATCCTATCCTCTATTATATCCTATCCTCTATCCTATCCTATCCCCTATCCTATCCTATCCCCTATCCTATCCTCTATCCTATCCTCTATCCTATCCTCTATCCTATCCTCTATCCTATCCTATCCTCTATCCTATCCTATCCTCTATCCTATCCTCTACCCTATCTTATCCTGTATAATATCGTTTACTCTATCCTATCCTATCCTCTATCCTATCCTATCCTCTATCCTATCCTATCCTCTATCCCATCCTATCCTCTATCCTATCCTATCCTCTATCCTATCCTATCCTCTATCCTATCCTATCCTCTATCCTATCCTATCCTATCCTCTATCCTATTCTATCCTCTATCCTATCCTATCCTCTATCCCATCCTATCCTCTATCCTATCCTATCCTCTATCCTATCCTCTATCCTATCATCTATCCTATCCTCTATCGTATCCTATCCTATCCTCTATCGTATCCTATCCTCTATCCTATCCTATCCTCTATCCTATCCTCTCCTCTATCCTATCCTACCCTCTTTCCTATCCTATCCTCTATCCTATCCTATCCTTTATGCTATTCTATCCTCTATCCTATCCTATCCTCTATCCTATACTATCCTCTTCCTTATCCTATCCTCTATCCTATCCTCCACCCTATCCTATCCTCTATCCTATCCTATCCTCTATCCTATCCTACCCTCTTTCCTATCCTATCCTCTAGCCTATCCTATCCTCTATCCTATCCTATCCTCCATCATATCCTATCCTCTACAAGATACTCTACCCTATCCTATCCTCTATCCTATCCTCTATCCTATCCTGTCCTCTATCCTATCCTATCCTCTATCCTATCCTATCGTCTATCCTATCCTATCCTCTATCCTATCCTATCCTCTATCCTATCCTATCCTCTATCCTATCCCATCCTCTATCCTATCCTATCCTCTATCCTATCCTATCCTCTATCCTATCCTATCCTCTATCCTATCCTATCCTCTATCCTATCCTATCCTCTATCCTATCCTATCCTCTATCCGATCCTCTATCCTATCCTATCCTCTATCCTATCCTATCCTCTTTCATATCCTATCCTCTACAAGATACTCTACCCTATCCTATCCTCTATCCTATCCTCTATCCTATCCTGTCCTCTATCCTATCCTATCCTCTATCCTATCCTATCGTCTATCCTATCCTATCCTCTATCCTATCATATCCTCTATCCTATCCTATCCTCTATCCTATCCTATCCTCTATCCTATCCTATCCTCTATCCTATCCTATCCTCTATCCTATCCTATCCTCTATCCTATCCTATCCTCTATCCTATCCTATCCTCTATCCTATCCTCTATCCTATCCTATCCTCTATTATATCCTATCCTCTATCCTATCCTATCCCCTATCCTATCCTATCCCCTATCCTATCCTCTATCCTATCCTCTATCCTATCCTCTATCCTATCCTATCCTCTATCCTATCCTATCCTCTATCCTATCCTATCCTCTATCCTATCCTCTACCCTATCTTATCCTGTATAATATCGTTTACTCTATCCTATCCTATCCTCTATCCTATCCTATCCTCTATCCTATCCTATCCTCTATCCCATCCTATCCTCTATCCTATCCTATCCTCTATCCTATCCTATCCTCTATCCTATCCTATCCTCTATCCTATCCTATCCTATCCTCTATCCTATTCTATCCTCTATCCTATCCTATCCTCTATCCCATCCTATCCTCTATCCTATCCTATCCTCTATCCTATCCTCTATCCTATCATCTATCCTATCCTCTATCGTATCCTATCCTATCCTCTATCCAATCCTATCCTCTATCCTATCCTATCCTCTATCCTATCCTTTCCTCAATCCTATTATATCCTCAATCCTATTATGTCCTCTATCCTATCCTATCCTCTATCCTATCCTATCCTTTATCCTATTCTATCCTCTATCCTATCCTATCCTCTATCCTATACTATCCTCTTCCTTATCCTATCCTCTATCCTATCCTCTACCCTATCCAATCCTCTATCCTATCCTATCCTCTATCCTATCCTGTCCTCTATCCTATCCTATCCTCTATCCTATCCTATCCTCTATCCTATCCTATCCTCTATCCTATCCTATCCTCTATCCGATCCTCTATCCTATCCTATCCTCTATCCTATCCTATCCTCTTTCATATCCTATCCTCTACAAGATACTCTACCCTATCCTATCCTCTATCCTATCCTCTATCCTATCCTGTCCTCTATCCTATCCTATCCTCTATCCTATCCTATCGTCTATCCTATCCTATCCTCTATCCTATCATATCCTCTATCCTATCCTATCCTCTATCCTATCCTATCCTCTATCCTATCCTATCCTCTATCCTATCCTATCCTCTATCCTATCCTATCCTCTATCCTATCCTATCCTCTATCCTATCCTATCCTCTATCCTATCCTCTATCCTATCCTATCCTCTATTATATCCTATCCTCTATCCTATCCTATCCCCTATCCTATCCTATCCCCTATCCTATCCTCTATCCTATCCTCTATCCTATCCTCTATCCTATCCTATCCTCTATCCTATCCTATCCTCTATCCTATCCTATCCTCTATCCTATCCTCTACCCTATCTTATCCTGTATAATATCGTTTACTCTATCCTATCCTATCCTCTATCCTATCCTATCCTCTATCCTATCCTATCCTCTATCCCATCCTATCCTCTATCCTATCCTATCCTCTATCCTATCCTATCCTCTATCCTATCCTATCCTCTATCCTATCCTATCCTATCCTCTATCCTATTCTATCCTCTATCCTATCCTATCCTCTATCCCATCCTATCCTCTATCCTATCCTATCCTCTATCCTATCCTCTATCCTATCATCTATCCTATCCTCTATCGTATCCTATCCTATCCTCTATCCGATCCTATCCTCTATCCTATCCTATCCTCTATCCTATCCTTTCCTCAATCCTATTATATCCTCAATCCTATTATGTCCTCTATCCTATCCTATCCTCTATCCTATCCTATCCTTTATCCTATTCTATCCTCTATCCTATCCTATCCTCTATCCTATACTATCCTCTTCCTTATCCTATCCTCTATCCTATCCTCTACCCTATCCAATCCTCTATCCTATCCTATCCTCTATCCTATCCTGTCCTCTATCCTATCCTATCCTCTATCCTATCCTATCGTCTATCCTATCCTATCCTCTATCCTATCCTATCCTCTATCCTATCCTATCCTCTATCCTATCCTATCCTCTATCCTATCCTATCCTCTATCCTATCCTATCCTCTATCCTATCCTATCCTCTATCCTATCCTATCCTCTATCCTATCCTATCCTCTATCCGATCCTCTATCCTATCCTATCCTCTATCCTATCCTCTATCCTATCCTATCCTCTTTCATATCCTATCTTCTATCCTATCCTATCCTCCATC
Organism: Halictus rubicundus; assembly: GCF_050948215.1. Lineage (NCBI taxonomy): Eukaryota > Metazoa > Arthropoda > Insecta > Hymenoptera > Halictidae > Halictus > Halictus rubicundus. The sequence goes on from NW_027488620.1 coordinate 455,331, forward strand.
CTATCCTATCCTCTATCATATCCTATCCTCTATCCTATCCTACCCTCTTTCCTATCCTATCCTCTATCCTATCCTATCCTCTATCCTATAGTATCATCTATCCTATTCTATCCTCTATCCTATCCTCTATCATATCCAACCCTCTATCGTATCCTCTATCCTATCCTATCCTCTATCCTATCCTATCCTCTATCCGATCCTCTATCCTATCCTATCCTCTATCCTATCCTATCCTCTATCCTATCCTCTATCCTATCCTATCCTCTTTCCTATCCTATCTTCTATCCTATCCTATCCTCTATCCTATCCTATCCTCTATCCTAACCTAGCCTCTATTTTATCCTATCCTCTATCCTATCCTCTATACCATCCTCTATCCTATCCTATCCTCTATCGGATCCTCTATCCTATCCTATCCTCTATCCTATAGTATCATCTATCCTATTCTATCCTCTATCCTATCCTCTATCATATCCAACCCTCTATCGTATCCTCTATCCTATCCTATCCTCTATCCTATCCTATCCTCTATCCTATCCTATCCTCTTTCATATCCTATCCTCTACAAGATACTCTACCCTATCCTATCCTCTATCCTATCCTCTATCCTATCCTGTCCTCTATCCTATCCTATCCTCTATCCTATCCTATCGTCTATCCTATCCTATCCTCTATCCTATCATATCCTCTATCCTATCCTATCCTCTATCCTATCCTATCCTCTATCCTATCCTATCCTCTATCCTATCCTATCCTCTATCCTATCCTATCCTCTATCCTATCCTATCCTCTATCCTATCCTATCCTCTATCCTATCCTCTATCCTATCCTATCCTCTATTATATCCTATCCTCTATCCTATCCTATCCCCTATCCTATCCTATCCCCTATCCTATCCTCTATCCTATCCTCTATCCTATCCTCTATCCTATCCTATCCTCTATCCTATCCTATCCTCTATCCTATCCTATCCTCTATCCTATCCTCTACCCTATCTTATCCTGTATAATATCGTTTACTCTATCCTATCCTATCCTCTATCCTATCCTATCCTCTATCCTATCCTATCCTCTATCCCATCCTATCCTCTATCCTATCCTATCCTCTATCCTATCCTATCCTCTATCCTATCCTATCCTCTATCCTATCCTATCCTATCCTCTATCCTATTCTATCCTCTATCCTATCCTATCCTCTATCCCATCCTATCCTCTATCCTATCCTATCCTCTATCCTATCCTCTATCCTATCATCTATCCTATCCTCTATCGTATCCTATCCTATCCTCTATCCAATCCTATCCTCTATCCTATCCTATCCTCTATCCTATCCTTTCCTCAATCCTATTATATCCTCAATCCTATTATGTCCTCTATCCTATCCTATCCTCTATCCTATCCTATCCTTTATCCTATTCTATCCTCTATCCTATCCTATCCTCTATCCTATACTATCCTCTTCCTTATCCTATCCTCTATCCTATCCTCTACCCTATCCAATCCTCTATCCTATCCTATCCTCTATCCTATCCTGTCCTCTATCCTATCCTATCCTCTATCCTATCCTATCGTCTATCCTATCCTATCCTCTATCCTATCCTATCCTCTATCCTATCCTATCCTCTATCCTATCCTATCCTCTATCCTATCCTATCCTCTATCCTATCCTATCCTCTATCCTATCCTATCCTCTATCCTATCCTATCCTCTATCCTATCCTATCCTCTATCCGATCCTCTATCCTATCCTATCCTCTATCCTATCCTCTATCCTATCCTATCCTCTTTCATATCCTATCTTCTATCCTATCCTATCCTCCATCCTATCCTATCCTCTATCATATCCTATCCTCTATCCTATCCTACCCTCTTTCCTATCCTATCCTCTATCCTATCCTATCCTCTATCCTATAGTATCATCTATCCTATTCTATCCTCTATCCTATCCTCTATCATATCCAACCCTCTATCGTATCCTCTATCCTATCCTATCCTCTATCCTATCCTATCCTCTATCCGATCCTCTATCCTATCCTATCCTCTATCCTATCCTATCCTCTATCCTATCCTCTATCCTATCCTATCCTCTTTCCTATCCTATCTTCTATCCTATCCTATCCTCTATCCTATCCTATCCTCTATCCTAACCTAGCCTCTATTTTATCCTATCCTCTATCCTATCCTCTATACCATCCTCTATCCTATCCTATCCTCTATCGGATCCTCTATCCTATCCTATCCTCTATCCTATAGTATCATCTATCCTATTCTATCCTCTATCCTATCCTCTATCATATCCAACCCTCTATCGTATCCTCTATCCTATCCTATCCTCTATCCTATCCTATCCTCCATCCTATCCTATCCTCTATCATATCCTATCCTCTATCCTATCCTACCCTCTTTCCTATCCTATCCTCTATCCTATCCTATCCTCTATCCTATAGTATCATCTATCCTATCCTATCCTCTATCCTATAGTATCATCTATCCTATTGTATCCTCTATCCTATCCTCTATCATATCCAACCCTCTATCGTATCCTCTATCCTATTCTATCCTCTATCCTATCCTATCCTCCATCCTATCCTATCCTCTATCCTATCCTATCCTCTATCCTATCCTATCCTCTATCCTATCCTATCCTCTACCCTATCCTCTATCCTATCCTCTATCCTATCCTCTATCCTATCATCTATCCTATCGTATCCTCTATCCTATCCTCTATAATATCGTTTACTCTATCATATCCAATCCTCTATCCTATAATATCATCTATCCTATTCTATCCTCTATCCTATCCTCTATCCTATCCTACCCTCTTTCCTATCCTATCCTCTATCCTATCCTATCCTCTATCCTATCCTCTATCCTATCCTCTATCCTATCCTATCCTCTATTATATCCTATCCTCTATCCTATCCTATCCCCTATCCTATCCTATCCCCTATCCTATCCTCTATCCTATCCTCTATCCTATCCTCTATCCTATCCTATCCTCTATCCTATCCTATCCTCTATCCTATCCTATCCTCTATCCTATCCTATCCTCTATCCTATCCTATCCCCTATCCGATCCTCTATCCTATCCTATCCTCTATCCTATCCTATCCTCTTTCCTATCCTATCTTCTATCCTATCCTATCCTCTATCCTATCCTATCCTCTATCCTATCCTATCCTCTATAGTATCCTATCCTCTATCCTATCCTATCCTCTATCCTATCCTGTCCTCTATCCTATCCTATCCTCTATAGTATCCTATCCTCTATCCTATCCTATCCTCTATCCTATCCTATCCTCTATCCTATCCTATCCTCTATCCTATCCTATCCTCTATCCTATCCTATCCTCTACCCTATCCTCTATCCTATCCTCTATCCTATCCTCTATCCTATCATCTATCCTATCGTATCCTCTATCCTATCCTCTATAATATCGTTTACTCTATCATATCCAATCCTCTATCCTATAATATCATCTATCCTATTATATCCTCTATTATATCCTCTATCCTATCCTACCCTCTTTCCTATCCTATCCTCTATCCTATCCTATCCTCTATCCTATCCTCTATCCTATCCTCTATCCTATCCTATCCTCTATTATATCCTATCCTCTATCCTATCCTATCCCCTATCCTATCCTATCCCCTATCCTATCCTCTATCCTATCCTCTATCCTATCCTCTATCCTATCCTATCCTCTATCCTATCCTATCCTCTATCCTATCCTCTACCCTATCTTATCCTGTATAATATCGTTTACTCTATCCTATCCTATCCTCTATCCTATCCTATCCTCTATCCTATCCTATCCTCTATCCCATCCTATCCTCTATCCTATCCTATCCTCTATCCTATCCTATCCTCTATCCTATCCTATCCTCTATCCTATCCTATCCTATCCTCTATCCTATTCTATCCTCTATCCTATCCTATCCTCTATCCCATCCTATCCTCTATCCTATCCTATCCTCTATCCTATCCTCTATCCTATCATCTATCCTATCCTCGATCGTATCCTATCCTATCCTCTATCCAATCCTATCCTCTATCCTATCCTATCCTCTATCCTATCCTTTCCTCAATCCTATTATATCCTCAATCCTATTATGTCCTCTATCCTATCCTATCCTCTATCCTATCCTATCCTTTATCCTATTCTATCCTCTATCCTATCCTATCCTCTATCCTATACTATCCTCTTCCTTATCCTATCCTCTATCCTATCCTCTACCCTATCCTATCCTCTATCCTATCCTGTCCTCTATCCTATCCTATCCTCTATCCTATCCTATCGTCTATCCTATCCTATCCTCTATACTATCCTATCCTCTATCGTATCCTATCCTCTATCCTATCCTATCCTCTATCCTATCCTACCCTCTTTCCTATCCTATCCTCTAGCCTATCCTATCCTCTATCCTATCCTATCCTCCATCATATCCTATCCTCTACAAGATACTCTACCCTATCCTATCCTCTATCCTATCCTCTATCCTATCCTGTCCTCTATCCTATCCTATCCTCTATCCTATCCTATCGTCTATCCTATCCTATGCTCTATCCTATCCTATCCTCTATCCTATCCTATCCTCTATGCTATCCTCTATCCTATCCTATACTCTATCCGATTCTCTATCCTATCCTATCCTCTATCAGATCCTCTATCCTACCCTATCATCTATCCTATCCTCTATCGTATCCTATCCTCTATCCTATCCTATCCTCTATCCTATCCTATCCTCTATCCTATCCTATCCTCTATCCTATCCTATCCTCTATCCTATCCTATCCTCTATCCTATCCTATCCTCTATCCGATCCTCTATCCTATCCTATCCTCTATCCTATCCTCTATCCTATCCTATCCTCTTTCCTATCCTATCTTCTATCCTATCCTATCCTCCATCCTATCCTATCCTCTATCATATCCTATCCTCTATCCTATCCTACCCTCTTTCCTATCCTATCTTCTATCCTATCCTATCCTCTATCCTATAGTATCATCTATCCTATTCTATCCTCTATCCTATCCTCTATCATATCCAACCCTCTATCGTATCCTCTATCCTATCCTATCCTCTATCCTATCCTATCCTCTATCCTATCCTATCCTCTATCCTATCCTATCCTCTGTCCTATCCTATCCTCTATCCTATCCTATCCTCTATCCTATCCTATCCTCTATCCTATCCTATCCTCTATCCTATCCTATCCTCTATCCTATCCTATCCTCTATCCGATCCTCTATCCTATCCTATCCTCTATCCTATCCTCTATCCTATCATCTATCCTATCCTCTATCGTATCCTATCCTATCCTCTATCCAATCCTATCCTCTATCCTATCCTACCCTCTTTCCTATCCTATCCTCTAGCCTATCCTATCCTCTATCCTATCCTATCCTCCATCCTATCCTATCCTCCATCCTATCCTATCCTCTATCCTATCCTATCCTCTATCCTATCCTACCCTCTTTCCTATCCTATCCTCTATCCTATCCTATCCTCTATCCTATCCTCTATCCTATCCTATGCTCTATCCTATCCTATCCTCTATCCTATCCTCTATCCGATCCTCTATCCTATCCTATCCTCTATTATATCCTATCCTCTATCCTATCCTATCCTCTATCTTATCCTTTCCTCAATCCTATTATATCCTCAATCCTATTATGTCCTCTACCCTATCCTATCCTCTATCCTATCCTATCCTCTATCCTATCCTACCCTCTTTCCTATCCTATCCTCTAGCCTATCCTATCCTCTAGCCTATCCTATCCTCTATCCTATCCTATCCTCCATCCTATCCTATCCTCTACAAGATCCTCTACCCTATCCTATCCTCTATCCTATCCTCTATCCTATCCTGTCCTCTATCCTATCCTATCCTCTATCCTATCCTATCCTCTATCCTATAATATCCTCTATCCTATCCTATCCTCTTTCCTATCCTATCTTCTATCCTATCCTATCCTCTATCCTATCCTATCCTCTATCCTATCCTATCCTCTATAGTATCCTATCCTCTATCCTATCCTATCCTCTATCCTATCCTATCCTCTATCCTATCCTATCCTCTATCCTATAATATCCTCTATCCTATCCTATCCTCTATCCTATCCTATCCTCTATCCTATCCTATCCTCTATCCTATCCTATCCTCTATCCTATCCTATCCTCTACCCTATCCTCTATCCTATCCTCTATCCTATCCTCTATCCTATCATCTATCCTATCGTATCCTCTATCCTATCCTCTATAATATCGTTTACTCTATCATATCCAATCCTCTATCCTATAATATCATCTATCCTATTCTATCCTCTATCCTATCCTCTATCCTATCCTACCCTCTTTCCTATCCTATCCTCTATCCTATCCTCTATCCTATCCTCTATCCTATCCTCTATCCTATCCTATCCTCTATTATATCCTATCCTCTATCCTATCCTATCCCCTATCCTATCCTATCCCCTATCCTATCCTCTATCCTATCCTCTATCCTATCCTCTATCCTATCCTATCCTCTATCCTATCCTATCCTCTATCCTATCCTCTACCCTATCTTATCCTGTATAATATCGTTTACTCTATCCTATCCTATCCTCTATCCTATCCTATCCTCTATCCTATCCTATCCTCTATCCCATCCTATCCTCTATCCTATCCTATCCTCTATCCTATCCTATCCTCTATCCTATCCTATCCTCTATCCTATCCTATCCTATCCTCTATCCTATTCTATCCTCTATCCTATCCTATCCTCTATCCCATCCTATCCTCTATCCTATCCTATCCTCTATCCTATCCTCTATCCTATCATCTATCCTATCCTCTATCGTATCCTATCCTATCCTCTATCCAATCCTATCCTCTATCCTATCCTATCCTCTATCCTATCCTTTCCTCAATCCTATTATATCCTCAATCCTATTATGTCCTCTATCCTATCCTATCCTCTATCCTATCCTATCCTTTATCCTATTCTATCCTCTATCCTATCCTATCCTCTATCCTATACTATCCTCTTCCTTATCCTATCCTCTATCCTATCCTCTACCCTATCCAATCCTCTATCCTATCCTATCCTCTATCCTATCCTACCCTCTTTCCTATCCTATCCTCTAGCCTATCCTATCCACTATCCTATCCTATCCTCCATCCTATCCTATCCTCTACAAGATCCTCTACCCTATCCTATCCTCTATCCTATCCTCTATCCTATCCTGTCCTCTATCCTATCCTATCCTCTATCCTATCCTATCGTCTATCCTATCCTATCCTCTATACTATCCTATCCTCTATCGTATCCTATCCTCTATCCTATCCTATCCTCTATCCTATCCTCTCCTCTATCCTATCCTACCCTCTTTCCTATCCTATCCTCTATCCTATCCTATCCTTTATCCTATTCTATCCTCTATCCTATCCTATCCTCTATCCTATACTATCCTCTTCCTTATCCTATCCTCTATCCTATCCTCCACCCTATCCTATCCTCTATCCTATCCTATCCTCTATCCTATCCTACCCTCTTTCCTATCCTATCCTCTAGCCTATCCTATCCTCTATCCTATCCTATCCTCCATCATATCCTATCCTCTACAAGATACTCTACCCTATCCTATCCTCTATCCTATCCTCTATCCTATCCTGTCCTCTATCCTATCCTATCCTCTATCCTATCCTATCGTCTATCCTATCCTATCCTCTATCCTATCCTATCCTCTATCCTATCCTATCCTCTATCCTATCCTATCCTCTATCCTATCCTATCCTCTATCCTATCCTATCCTCTATCCTATCCTATCCTCTATCCTATCCTATCCTCTATCCTATCCTATCCTCTATCCGATCCTCTATCCTATCCTATCCTCTATCCTATCCTCTATCCTATCCTATCCTCTTTCATATCCTATCCTCTACAAGATACTCTACCCTATCCTATCCTCTATCCTATCCTCTATCCTATCCTGTCCTCTATCCTATCCTATCCTCTATCCTATCCTATCGTCTATCCTATCCTATCCTCTATCCTATCCTATCCTCTATCCTATCCTATCCTCTATCCTATCCTATCCTCTATCCTATCCTATCCTCTATCCTATCCTATCCTCTATCCTATCCTATATTCTATCCTATCCTATCCTCTATCCTATCCTATCCTCTATCCTATCCTCTATCCTATCCTCTATCCTATCCTATCCTCTATTATATCCTATCCTCTATCCTATCCTATCCCCTATCCTATCCTATCCCCTATCCTATCCTCTATCCTATCCTCTATCCTATCCTCTATCCTATCCTATCCTCTATCCTATCCTATCCTCTATCCTATCCTGTACCCTATCTTATCCTGTATAATATCGTTTACTCTATCCTATCCTATCCCCTATCCTATCCTATCCCCTATCCTATCCTCTATCCTATCCTCTATCCTATCCTCTATCCTATCCTATCCTCTATCCTATCCTCTACCCTATCTTATCCTGTATAATATCGTTTACTCTATCCTATCCTATCCTCTATCCTATCCTATCCTCTATCCTATCCTATCCTCTATCCCATCCTATCCTCTATCCAATCCTATCCTCTATCCTATCCTATCCTCTATCCTATCCTATCCTCTTTCCTATCCTATCTTCTATCCTATCCTATCCTCTATCCTATCCTATCCTCTATCCTATCCTATCCTCTATAGTATCCTATCCTCTATCCTATCCTATCCTCTATCCTATCCTATCCTCTATCCTATCCTATCCTCTATCCGATCCTCTATCCTATCCTATCCTCTATCCTATCCTATCCTCTTTCCTATCCTATCTTCTATCCTATCCTATCCTCTATCCTATCCTATCCTCTATCCTATCCTATCCTCTATAGTATCCTATCCTCTATCCTATCCTATCCTCTATCCTATCCTATCCTCTATCCTATCCTATCCTCTATCCTATCCTATCCTCTATCCTATCCTATCCTCTATCCTATCCTATCCTCTATCCTATAATATCCTCTATCCTATCCTATCCTCTATCCTATCCTATCCTCTATCCTATCCTATCCTCTTTCCTATCCTATCCTCTATCCTATCCTATCCTCTACCCTATCCTCTATCCTATCCTCTATCCTATCCTCTATCCTATCATCTATCCTATTGTATCCTCTATCCTATCCTCTATAATATCGTTTACTCTATCATATCCAATCCTCTATCCTATAATATCATCTATCCTATTCTATCCTCTATTATATCCTCTATCCTATCCTACCCTCTTTCCTATCCTATCCTCTATCCTATCCTATCCTCTATCCTATCCTCTATCCTATCCTCTATCCTATCCTATCCTCTATTATATCCTATCCTCTATCCTATCCTATCCCCTATCCTATCCTATCCCCTATCCTATCCTCTATCCTATCCTCTATCCTATCCTCTATCCTATCCTCTATCCTATCCTATCCTCTATCCTATCCTCTACCCTATCTTGTCCTGTATAATATCGTTTACTCTATCCTATCCTATCCTCTATCCTATCCTATCCTCTATCCTATCCTATCCTCTATCCCATCCTATCCTCTATCCAATCCTATCCTCTATCCTATCCTATCCTCTATCCTATCCTATCCTCTTTCCTATCCTATCTTCTATCCTATCCTATCCTCTATCCTATCCTATCCTCTATCCTATCCTATCCTCTATCCTATCCTATCCTCTATCCTATCCTCTACCCTATCTTATCCTGTATAATATCGTTTACTCTATCCTATCCTATCCTCTATCCTATCCTATTCTCTATCCTATCCTATCCTCTATCCCATCCTATCCTCTATCCTATCCTATCCTCTATCCTATCCTATCCTCTATCCTATCCTATCCTCTATCCTATCCTATCCTATCCTCTATCCTATTCTATCCTCTATCCTATCCTATCCTCTATCCCATCCTATCCTCTATCCTATCCTATCCTCTATCCTATCCTCTATCCTATCCTCTATCCTATCATCTATCCTATCCTCTATCGTATCCTATCCTATTCTCTATCCTATCCTATCCTCTATCCTATCCTATCCTCTATGCTATCCTCTATCCTATCCTATACTCTATCCGATTCTCTATCCTATCCTATCCTCTATCAGATCCTCTATCCTACTATATCATCTATCCTATCCTCTATCGTATCCTATCCTATCCTCTATCCTATCCTATCCTCTATCCTATCCTATCCTCTATCCTATCCTATCCCCTATCCGATCCTCTATCCTATCCTATCCTCTATCCTATCCTATCCTCTTTCCTATCCTATCTTCTATCCTATCCTATCCTCTATCCTATCCTATCCTCTATCCTATCCTATCCTCTATAGTATCCTATCCTCTATCCTATCCTATCCTCTATCCTATCCTATCCTCTATCCTATCCTATCCTCTATCCTATCCTATCCTCTATCCTATAATATCCTCTATCCTATCCTATCCTCTATCCTATCCTATCCTCTATCCTATCCTATCCTCTATCCTATCCTATCCTCTATCCTATCCTATCCTCTACCCTATCCTCTATCCTATCCTCTATCCTATCCTCTATCCTATCATCTATCCTATCGTATCCTCTATCCTATCCTCTATAATATCGTTTACTCTATCATATCCAATCCTCTATCCTATAATATCATCTATCCTATTCTATCCTCTATTATATCCTCTATCCTATCCTACCCTCTTTCCTATCCTATCCTCTATCCTATCCTATCCTCTATCCTATCCTCTATCCTATCCTCTATCCTATCCTCTATCCTATCCTATCCTCTATTATATCCTATCCTCTATCCTATCCTATCCCCTATCCTATCCTATCCCCTATCCTATCCTCTATCCTATCCTATCCTCTTTCCTATCCTATCTTCTATCCTATCCTATCCTCTATCCTATCCTATCCTCTATCCTATCCTATCCTCTATAGTATCCTATCCTCTATCCTATCCTATCCTCTATCCTATCCTATCCTCTATCCTATCCTATCCTCTATCCGATCCTCTATCCTATCCTATCCTCTATCCTATCCTATCCTCTTTCCTATCCTATCTTCTATCCTATCCTATCCTCTATCCTATCCTATCCTCTATCCTATCCTATCCTCTATAGTATCCTATCCTCTATCCTATCCTATCCTCTATATTATCCTATCCTCTATCCTATCCTATCCTCTATCCTATCCTATCCTCTATCCTATCCTATCCTCTATCCTATAATATCCTCTATCCTATCCTATCCTCTATCCTATCCTATCCTCTATCCTATCCTATCCTCTATCCTATCCTATCCTCTATCCTATCCTATCCTCTATCCTATCCTATCCTCTATCCTATCCTATCCTCTACCCTATCCTCTATCCTATCCTCTATCCAGCCTCTATCCTATCATCTATCCTATCGTATCCTCTATCCTATCCTCTATAATATCGTTTACTCTATCATATCCAATCCTCTATCCTATAATATCATCTATCCTATTCTATCCTCTATTATATCCTCTATCCTATCCTACCCTCTTTCCTATCCTATCCTCTATCCTATCCTATCCTCTATCCTATCCTCTATCCTATCCTCTATCCTATCCTATCCTCTATTATATCCTATCCTCTATCCTATCCTATCCCCTATCCTATCCTATCCCCTATCCTATCCTCTATCCTATCCTCTATCCTATCCTCTATCCTATCCTATCCTCTATCCTATCCTATCCTATCCTCTATCCTATCCTATCCTCTATCCTATCCTATCCTATCCTCTATCCTATTCTATCCTCTATCCTATCCTATCCTCTATCCCATCCTATCCTCTATCCTATCCTATCCTCTACCCTATCCTCTATCCTATCATCTATCCTATCCTCTATCGTATCCTATCCTATCCTCTATCCAATCCTATCCTCTATCCTATCCTATCCTCTATCCTATCCTTTCCTCAATCCTATTATATCCTCAATCCTATTATGTCCTCTATCCTATCCTATCCTCTATCCTATCCTATTCTTTATCCTATTCTATCCTCTATCCTATCCTATCCTCTATCCTATACTATCCTCTTCCTTATCCTATCCTCTATCCTATCCTCTACCCTATCCTATCCTCTATCCTATCCTGTCCTCTATCCTATCCTATCCTCTATCCTATCCTATCGTCTATCCTATCCTATCCTCTATACTATCCTATCCTCTATCCTATCCTATCCTCTATCCTATCCTATCCTCTATCCTATCCTCTACCCTATCTTATCCTGTATAATATCGTTTACTCTATCCTATCCTATCCTCTATCCTATCCTATCCTCTATCCTATCCTATCCTCTATCCCATCGTATCCTCTATCCTATCCTATCCTCTATCCTATCCTATCCTCTATCCTATCCTATCCTCTATCCTATCCTATCCTATCCTCTATCCTTTTCTATCCTCTATCCTATCCTATCCTCTATCCCATCCTATCCTCTATCCTATCCTATCCTCTATCCTATCCTCTATCCTATCATCTATCCTATCCTCTATCGTATCCTATCCTATTCTCTATCCTATCCTATCCTCTATCCTATCCTATCCTCTTTCCTATCCTATCTTCTATCCTATCCTATCCTCTATCCTATCCTGTCCTCTATCCTATCCTATCCTCTATAGTATCCTATCCTCTATCCTATCCTATCCTCTATCCTATCCTATCCTCTATCCTATCCTATCCTCTATCCGATCCTCTATCCTATCCTATCCTCTATCCTATCCTATCCTCTTTCCTATCCTATCTTCTATCCTATCCTATGATCTATCCTATCCTATCCTCTATCCTATCCTATCCTCTATAGTATCCTATCCTCTATCCTATCCTATCCTCTATCCTATCCTATCCTCTATCCTATCCTATCATCTATCCTATCCTCTATCGTATCCTATCCTATCCTCTATCCAATCCTATCCTCTATCCTATCCTATCCTCTATCCTATCCTTTCCTCAATCCTATTATATCCTCAATCCTATTATGTCCTCTATCCTATCCTATCCTCTATCCTATCCTATCCTTTATCCTATTCTATCCTCTATCCTATCCTATCCTCTATCCTATACTATCCTCTTCCTTATCTTATCCTCTATCCTATCCTCTACCCTATCCTATCCTCTATCCTATCCTGTCCTCTATCCTATCCTATCCTCTATCCTATCCTATCGTCTATCCTATCCTATCCTCTATACTATCCTATCCTCTATCGTATCCTATCCTCTATCCTATCCTATCCTCTATCCTATCCTCTCCTCTATCCTATCCTACCCTCTTTCCTATCCTATCCTCTATCCTATCCTATCCTTTATCCTATTCTATCCTCTATCCTATCCTATCCTCTATCCTATACTATCCTCTTCCTTATCCTATCCTCTATCCTATCCTCCACCCTATCCTATCCTCTATCCTATCCTATCCTCTATCCTATCCTACCCTCTATCCTATCCTATCCTCTATCCTATCCTATCCTCTATCCGATCCTCTATCCTATCCTATCCTCTATCCTATCCTCTATCCTATCCTGTCCTCTATCCTATCCTATCCTCTATCCTATCCTATCGTCTATCCTATCCTATGCTCTATCCTATCCTATCCTCTATCCTATCCTATCCTCTATGCTATCCTCTATCCTATCCTATACTCTATCCGATTCTCTATCCTATCCTATCCTCTATCAGATCCTCTATCCTACCCTATCATCTATCCTATCCTCTATCGTATCCTATCCTCTATCCTATCCTATCCTCTATCCTATCCTATCCTCTATCCTATCCTATCCTCTATCCTATTCTATCCTCTATCCTATCCTATCCTCCATCCTATCCTATCCTCTATCCTATCCTATCCTCTATCCTATCCTATCCTCTATCCTATCCTATCCTCTACCCTATCCTCTATCCTATCCTCTATCCGATCCTCTATCCTATCATCTATCCTATCCTATCCTCTATCATATCCTATCCTCTATCCTATCCTACCCTCTTTCCTATCCTATCCTCTATCCTATCCTATCCTCTATCCTATAGTATCATCTATCCTATTCTATCCTCTATCCTATCCTCTATCATATCCAACCCTCTATCGTATCCTCTATCCTATCCTATCCTCTATCCTATCCTATCCTCTATCCTATCCTATCCTCTATCCTATCCTATCCTCTGTCCTATCCTATCCTCTATCCTATCCTATCCTCTATCCTATCCTATCCTCTATCCTATCCTATCCTCTATCCTATCCTATCCTCTATCCTATCCTATCCTCTATCCGATCCTCTATCCTATCCTATCCTGTATCCTATCCTCTATCCTATCCTATCCTCTTTCCTATCCTATCTTCTATCCTATCCTATCCTCTATCCTATCCTATCCTCTATCCTATCCTAGCCTCTATTTTATCCTATCCTCTATCCTATCCTCTATACCATCCTCTATCCTATCCTATCCTCTATCGGATCCTCTATCCTATCCTATCCTCTATCCTATAGTATCATCTATCCTATTCTATCCTCTATCCTATCCTCTATCATATCCAACCCTCTATCGTATCCTCTATCCTATCCTATCCTCTATCCTATCCTATCCTCCATCCTATCCTATCCTCTATCATATCCTATCCTCTATCCTATCCTACCCTCTTTCCTATCCTATCCTCTATCCTATCCTATCCTCTATCCTATAGTATCATCTATCCTATTGTATCCTCTATCCTATCCTCTATCATATCCAACCCTCTATCGTATCCTCTATCCTATTCTATCCTCTATCCTATCCTATCCTCCATCCTATCCTATCCTCTATCCTATCCTATCCTCTATCCTATCCTATCCTCTATCCTATCCTATCCTCTACCCTATCCTCTATCCTATCCTCTATCCGATCCTCTATCCTATCATCTATCCTATCGTATCCTCTATCCTATCCTATCCTCTATCCTATAATATCCTCTATCCTATCCTATCCTCTATCCTATCCTATCCTCTATCCTATCCTATCCTCTATCCTATCCTATCCTCTATCCTATCCTATCCTCTATCCTATCCTATCCTCTACCCTATCCTCTATCCTATCCTCTATCCAGCCTCTATCCTATCATCTATCCTATCGTATCCTCTATCCTATCCTCTATAATATCGTTTACTCTATCATATCCAATCCTCTATCCTATAATATCATCTATCCTATTCTATCCTCTATTATATCCTCTATCCTATCCTACCCTCTTTCCTATCCTATCCTCTATCCTATCCTATCCTCTATCCTATCCTCTATCCTATCCTCTATCCTATCCTATCCTCTATTATATCCTATCCTCTATCCTATCCTATCCCCTATCCTATCCTATCCCCTATCCTATCCTCTATCCTATCCTCTATCCTATCCTCTATCCTATCCTATCCTCTATCCTATCCTATCCTCTATCCTATCCTATCCTCTATCCTATCCTCTACCCTATCTTATCCTGTATAATATCGTTTACTCTATCCTATCCTATCCTCTATCCTATCCTATCCTCTATCCTATCCTATCCTCTATCCCATCCTATCCTCTATCCTATCCTATCCTCTATCCTATCCTATCCTATCCTCTATCCTATCCTATCCTCTATCCTATCCTATCCTATCCTCTATCCTATTCTATCCTCTATCCTATCCTATCCTCTATCCCATCCTATCCTCTATCCTATCCTATCCTCTACCCTATCCTCTATCCTATCATCTATCCTATCCTCTATCGTATCCTATCCTATCCTCTATCCAATCCTATCCTCTATCCTATCCTATCCTCTATCCTATCCTTTCCTCAATCCTATTATATCCTCAATCCTATTATGTCCTCTATCCTATCCTATCCTCTATCCTATCCTATTCTTTATCCTATTCTATCCTCTATCCTATCCTATCCTCTATCCTATACTATCCTCTTCCTTATCCTATCCTCTATCCTATCCTCTATCCTATCCTATCCTCTATCCTATCCTGTCCTCTATCCTATCCTATCCTCTATCCTATCCTATCGTCTATCCTATCCTATCCTCTATACTATCCTATCCTCTATCCTATCCTATCCTCTATCCTATCCTATCCTCTATCCTATCCTCTACCCTATCTTATCCTGTATAATATCGTTTACTCTATCCTATCCTATCCTCTATCCTATCCTATCCTCTATCCTATCCTATCCTCTATCCCATCGTATCCTCTATCCTATCCTATCCTCTATCCTATCCTATCCTCTATCCTATCCTATCCTCTATCCTATCCTATCCTATCCTCTATCCTTTTCTATCCTCTATCCTATCCTATCCTCTATCCCATCCTATCCTCTATCCTATCCTATCCTCTATCCTATCCTCTATCCTATCATCTATCCTATCCTCTATCGTATCCTATCCTATTCTCTATCCTATCCTATCCTCTATCCTATCCTATCCTCTTTCCTATCCTATCTTCTATCCTATCCTATCCTCTATCCTATCCTGTCCTCTATCCTATCCTATCCTCTATAGTATCCTATCCTCTATCCTATCCTATCCTCTATCCTATCCTATCCTCTATCCTATCCTATCCTCTATCCGATCCTCTATCCTATCCTATCCTCTATCCTATCCTATCCTCTTTCCTATCCTATCTTCTATCCTATCCTATGATCTATCCTATCCTATCCTCTATCCTATCCTATCCTCTATAGTATCCTATCCTCTATCCTATCCTATCCTCTATCCTATCCTATCCTCTATCCTATCCTATCATCTATCCTATCCTCTATCGTATCCTATCCTATCCTCTATCCAATCCTATCCTCTATCCTATCCTATCCTCTATCCTATCCTTTCCTCAATCCTATTATATCCTCAATCCTATTATGTCCTCTATCCTATCCTATCCTCTATCCTATCCTATCCTTTATCCTATTCTATCCTCTATCCTATCCTATCCTCTATCCTATACTATCCTCTTCCTTATCCTATCCTCTATCCTATCCTCTACCCTATCCTATCCTCTATCCTATCCTGTCCTCTATCCTATCCTATCCTCTATCCTATCCTATCGTCTATCCTATCCTATCCTCTATACTATCCTATCCTCTATCGTATCCTATCCTCTATCCTATCCTATCCTCTATCCTATCCTCTCCTCTATCCTATCCTACCCTCTTTCCTATCCTATCCTCTATCCTATCCTATCCTTTATCCTATTCTATCCTCTATCCTATCCTATCCTCTATCCTATACTATCCTCTTCCTTATCCTATCCTCTATCCTATCCTCCACCCTATCCTATCCTCTATCCTATCCTATCCTCTATCCTATGCTACCCTCTATCCTATCCTATCCTCTATCCTATCCTATCCTCTATCCGATCCTCTATCCTATCCTATCCTCTATCCTATCCTCTATCCTATCCTGTCCTCTATCCTATCCTATCCTCTATCCTATCCTATCGTCTATCCTATCCTATGCTCTATCCTATCCTATCCTCTATCCTATCCTATCCTCTATGCTATCCTCTATCCTATCCTATACTCTATCCGATTCTCTATCCTATCCTATCCTCTATCAGATCCTCTATCCTACCCTATCATCTATCCTATCCTCTATCGTATCCTATCCTCTATCCTATCCTATCCTCTATCCTATCCTATCCTCTATCCTATCCTATCCTCTATCCTATCCTATCCTCTATCCTATCCTATCCTCTATCCTATCCTATCCTCTATCCGATCCTCTATCCTATCCTATCCTCTATCCTATCCTCTATCCTATCCTATCCTCTTTCCTATCCTATCTTCTATCCTATCCTATCCTCCATCCTATCCTATCCTCTATCATATCCTATCCTCTATCCTATCCTACCCTCTTTCCTATCCTATCCTCTATCCTATCCTATCCTCTATCCTATAGTATCATCTATCCTATTCTATCCTCTATCCTATCCTCTATCATATCCAACCCTCTATCGTATCCTCTATCCTATCCTATCCTCTATCCTATCCTATCCTCTATCCTATCCTATCCTCTATCCTATCCTATCCTCTGTCCTATCCTATCCTCTATCCTATCCTATCCTCTATCCTATCCTATCCTCTATCCTATCCTATCCTCTATCCTATCCTATCCTCTATCCTATCCTATCCTCTATCCGATCCTCTATCCTATCCTATCCTCTATCCTATCCTCTATCCTATCCTATCCTCTTTCCTATCCTATCTTCTATCCTATCCTATCCTCTATCCTATCCTATCCTCTATCCTATCCTAGCCTCTATTTTATCCTATCCTCTATCCTATCCTCTATACCATCCTCTATCCTATCCTATCCTCTATCGGATCCTCCATCCTATCCTATCCTCTATCCTATAGTATCATCTATCCTATTCTATCCTCTATCCTATCCTCTATCATATCCAACCCTCTATCGTATCCTCTATCCTATCCTATCCTCTATCCTATCCTATCCTCCATCCTATCCTATCCTCTATCATATCCTATCCTCTATCCTATCCTACCCTCTTTCCTATCCTATCCTCTATCCTATCCTATCCTCTATCCTATAGTATCATCTATCCTATTGTATCCTCTATCCTATCCTCTATCATATCCAACCCTCTATCGTATCCTCTATCCTATTCTATCCTCTATCCTATCCTATCCTCCATCCTATCCTATCCTCTATCCTATCCTATCCTCTATCCTATCCTATCCTCTATCCTATCCTATCCTCTACCCTATCCTCTATCCTATCCTCTATCCGATCCTCTATCCTATCATCTATCCTATCGTATCCTCTATCCTATCCTCTATAATATCGTTTACTCTATCATATCCAATCCCCTATCCTATAATATCATCTATCCTATTCTATCCTCTATCCTATCCTCTATCCTATCCTACCCTCTTTCCTATCCTATCCTCTATCCTATCCTATCCTCTATCCTATCCTCTATCCTATCCTCTATCCTATCCTATACCCTATCCTATCCTATCCCCTATCCTATCCTCTATCCTATCCTCTATCCTATCCTCTATCCATTCCTATCCTCTATCCTATCCTCTACCCTATCTTATCCTGTATAATATCGTTTACTCTATCCTATCCTATCCTCTATCCTATCCTATCCTCTATCCTATCCTATCCTCTATCCCATCCTATCCTCTATCCTATCCTATCCTCTATCCTATCCTATCCTCTATCCTATCCTATCCTCTATCCTATCCTATCCTCTATCCTATCCTATCCTATCCTCTATCCTATTCTATCCTCTATCCTATCCTATCCTCTATCCCATCCTATCCTCTATCCTATCCTATCCTCTATCCTATCCTCTATCCTATCATCTATCCTATCCTCTATCGTATCCTATCCTATCCTCTATCCAATCCTATCCTCTATCCTATCCTATCCTCTATCCTATCCTTTCCTCAATCCTATTATATCCTCAATCCTATTATGTCCTCTATCCTATCCTATCCTCTATCCTATCCTATCCTTTATCCTATTCTATCCTCTATCCTATCCTATCCTCTATCCTATACTATCCTCTTCCTTATCCTATCCTCTATCCTATCCTCTACCCTATCCTATCCTCTATCCTATCCTATCCTCTATCCTATCCTACCCTCTTTCCTATCCTATCCTCTAGCCTATCCTATCCTCTATCCTATCCTATCCTCCATCCTATCCTATCCTCTACAAGATCCTCTACCCTATCCTATCCTCTATCCTATCCTCTATCCTATCCTGTCCTCTATCCTATCCTATCCTCTATCCTATCCTATCGTCTATCCTATCCTATCCTCTATACTATCCTATCCTCTATCCTATCCTATCCTCTATCCTATCCTCTATCCTATCCTATGCTCTATCCTATCCTATCCTCTATCCTATCCTCTATCCGATCCTCTATCCTATCCTATCCTCTATTATATGCTATCCTTTATCCTATCCTATCCTCTATCCTATCCTTTCCTCAATCCTATTATATCCTCAATCCTATTATGTCCTCTATCCTATCCTATCCTCTATCCTATCCTATCCTTTATCCTATTCTATCCTCTATCCTATCCTATCCTCTATCCTATCCTCTATCCTATCATCTATCCTATCCTCTATCGTATCCTATCCTATCCTCTATCCTATCCTATCCTCTATCCGATCCTCTATCCTATCCTACCCTGTATCCTATCCTATCCTCTATCAGATCCTCTATCCTATCCTATCATATATCCTATCCTCTACCGTATCCTATCCTATCCTCTATCCTATCCTATCCTATCCTATCCTCTATCCTATCCTATCCTATCCTCTATCCTATCCTATCCTATCCTATCCTCTATCCTATCCTATCCTCTATCCTATCCTCTCCTCTATCCTATCCTACCCTCTTTCCAATCCTATCCTCTATCCTATCCTATCTTCTATCCGATCCTCTATCCTATCCTAGCCTCTATTTTATCCTATCCTCTATCCTATCCTCTATACCATCCTCTATCCTATCCTATCCTCTATCGGATCCTCTATCCTATCCTATCCTCTATCCTATAGTATCATCTATCCTATTCTATCCTCTATCATATCCAACCCTCTATCGTATCCTCTATCCTATCCTATCCTCTATCCTATCCTATCCTCCATCCTATCCTATCCTCTATCATATCCTATCCTCTATCCTATCCTACCCTCTTTCCTATCCTATCCTCTATCCTATCCTATCCTCTATCCTATAGTATCATCTATCCTATTGTATCCTCTATCCTATCCTCTATCATATCCAACCCTCTATCGTATCCTCTATCCTATTCTATCCTCTATCCTATCCTATCCTCCATCCTATCCTATCCTCTATCCTATCCTATCCTCTATCCTATCCTACCCTCTATCCTATCCTACCCTCTTTCCTATCCTATCCTCTATCCTATCCTATCCTCTATCCTATCCTCTATCCTATCCTATGCTCTATCCTATCCTATCCTCTATCCTATCCTCTATCCGATCCTATCCTCTATCAGATACTCTATCCTATCCTATCATATATCCTATCCTCTACCGTATCCTATCCTATCCTCTATCCTATCCTATCCTATCCTATCCTCTATCCTATCCTATCCTATCCTCTATCCTATCCTATCCTATCCTATCCTCTATCCTATCCTATCCTCTATCCTATCCTCTCCTCTATCCTATCCTACCCTCTTTCCAATCCTATCCTCTATCCTATCCTATCTTCTATCCGATCCTCTATCCTATCCTATCCTCTATCCTATAGTATCATCTATCCTATTCTATCCTCTATCCTATCCTCTATCATATCCAACCCTCTATCGTATCCTCTATCCTATCCTATCCTCTAACCTATCCTATCCTCCATCCTATCCTATCCTCTATCCTATCCTATCCTCTATCCTATCCTATCCTCTATCCTGTCCTACCCTCTTTCCAATCCTATCCTCTATCCTATCCTATCCTCTATCCGATCCTCTATCCTATCCTAGCCTCTATTTTATCCTATCCTCTATCCTATCCTCTATACCATCCTCTATCCTATCCTATCCTCTATCGGATCCTCTATCCTATCCTATCCTCTATCCTATAGTATCATCTATCCTATTCTATCCTCTATCCTATCCTCTATCATATCCAACCTCTATCGTATCCTATCCTCTATCCTATCCTATCCTCTATCCTATCCTATCCTCTATCCTATCCTATCCTCTATCCTATCCTTTCCTCTATCCTATCCTATCCTCTATCCGATTCTCTATCCTATCCTATCTTCTATCCTCTCCTATCCTATCCTCTATCCTATCCTATCCTCTATCCTATCCTATCCTCTATGCTAACCTATCCTCTATCCTATCCTATCATCTATCCTATTATATCCTCTATCCTATGCTATCCTCTATCCTATCCTATCCTCTATCCTATCCTATGCTCTATCCTATCCTATCCTCTATCCTATCCTACCCTCTATCCTATCCTATCCTCTATCCTATCCTATCCTCTATCCTATCCTATCCTCTATCCTATCCTATCCTCTATCCTATCCTATCCTCTATCCTATCCTATCCTCTATCCTATCCTATCCTCTATCCTATCCTATCCTATCCTCTATCCTATCCTATCCTCTATCCTATCCTCTCCTCTATCCTATCCTACCCTCTTTCCAATCCTATCCTCTATCCTATCCTATCCTCTATCGGATCCTCTATCCTATCCTATCCTCTATCCTATCCTCTATCCTATCCTCTATCCTATCCTCTATCCTATCCTATTCTCTATCCGATTCTCTATCCTATCCTATCCTCTATACTATCCTATCCTCTATCCTATCCTATCCTCCATCCTATCCTATCCTCTATCCTATCCTCTCCTCTATCCTATCCTACCCTCTTTCCTATCCTATCCTCTATCCTATCCTATCCTCTATCCTATCCTCTATCCTATCCTCTATCCTCTCCTATCCTCTATTATATCCTATCCTCTATCCTATCCTATCCCCTATCCTATCCTATCCTCTATCCTATCCTCTATCCTATCCTCTATCCTATCCTCTATCCTATCCTATCCTCTATCCTATCCTCTACCCTATCTTATCCTGTATAATATCGTTTACTCTATCATATCCTATCCTCTATCCTATAGTATCATCTATCCTATTCTATCCTCTATCCTATCCTCTATCATATCCAATCCTCTATCGTATCCTCTATCCTATCCTATCCTCTATCCTATCCTATCCTCCATCCTATCCTATCCTCTATCCTATCCTATCCTCTATCCGATCCTCTATCCTATCCTATCCTCTATTATATCCTATCCTCTATCCTATCCTATCCTGTATCCTATCCTTTCCTCAATCCTATTATATCAACAATCCTATTATGTCCTCTATCCCATCCTATACTCTATCCTATCCTATCCTTTATCCTATTCTATCCTCTATCCTATCCTATCCTCTATCCTATACTATCCTCTTCCTTATCCTATCCTCTATCCTATCCTCTACCCTATCCTATCCTCTATCCTATCCTATCCTCTATCCTATCGTACCCTCTTTCCTATCCTATCCTCTAGCCTATCCTATCCTCTATCCTATCCTATCCTCCGTCCTATCCTATCCTCTATAAGATCCTCTATCCTATCCTATCCTCTATCCTATCCTCTATCCTATCCTCTATCCTATCCTCTATCCTATCCTCTATACTATCCTGTCCTCTATCCTATCCTATCCTCTATCCTATCATATCCTCTATCCTATCCTATCCTCTATCCTATCCTATCCTCTATCCTATCCTCTATCCTATCCAATTACCTATCCTATCCTCTATCCTATCCTTTCCTCTATCCTATCCTATCCTCTATCCTATCCTATACTCTATCCGATTCTCTATCCTATCCTATCCTCTATCAGATCCTCTATCCTACCCTATCATCTATCCTATCCTCTATCGTATCCTATCCTATCCTCTACCCTATCCTATCCTCTATCCTATCCTATCCTCTATCCTATCCTACCCTCTTTCCTATCCTATCCTCTAGCCTATCCTATCCTCTATCCTATCCTATCCTCCATCCTATCCTATCCTCTACAAGATCCTCTACCCTATCCTATCCTCTATCCTATCCTCTATCCTATCCTGTCCTCTATCCTATCCTATCCTCTATCCTATCCTATCGTCTATCCTATCCTATCCTCTATACTATCCTATCCTCTATCCTATCCTATCCCCTATCCTATCCTATCCTCTATCCTATCCTCTCCTCTATCCTATCCTACCCTCTTTCCTATCCTATCCTCTATCCTATCCTATCCTCTATCCTATCCTCTATCCTATCCTCTATCCTATCTTATCCTCTATTATATCCTATCCTCTATCCTATCCTATTCCCTATCCTATCCTATCCTCTATCCTATCCTCTATCCTATCCTCTATCCTATCCTCTATCCTATCCTATCCTCTATCCTATCCTCTATCCTATCCTCTATCCTATCCTCTATCCTATCCTCTATCCTATCCTATCCTCTATCCTATCCTCTATCCTATCCTATGCTCTATCCTATCCTATCCTCTATCCTATCCTCTATCCGATCCACTTATCCTATCCTATCCTCTATTATATCCTATCCTCTATCCTATCCTATCCTCTATCCTATCCTTTCCTCAATCCTATTATATCCTCAATCCTATTATGTCCTCTATCCTATCCTATCCTCTATCCTATCCCATCCTTTATCCTATTCTATCCTCTATCCTATCCTATCCTCTATCCTATACTATCCTCTTCCTTATCCTATCCTCTATCCTATCCTCTACCCTATCCTATCCTCTATCCTATCCTATCCTCTATCCTATCCTACCCTCTTTCCTATCCTATCCTCTATCCTATCCTATCCTCTATCCTATCCTCTATCCTATCCTATGCTCTATCCTATCCTATCCTCTATCCTATCCTCTATCCGATCCTCTATCCTATCCTATCCTCTATTATATGCTATCCTTTATCCTATCCTATCCTCTATCCTATCCTTTCCTCAATCCTATTATATCCTCAATCCTATTATGTCCTCTATCCTATCCTATCCTCTATCCTATCCTATCCTTTATCCTATTCTATCCTCTATCCTATCCTATCCTCTATCCTATCCTCTATCCTATCATCTATCCTATCCTCTATCGTATCCTATCCTATCCTCTATCCAATCCTATCCTCTATCCTATCCTATCCTCTATCCTATCCTTTCCTGTATCCTATCCTATCCTCTTATCCTATCCTATCCTCTATCCGATCCTCTATCCTATCCTATCCTGTATCCTATCCTATCCTCTATCAGATCCTCTATCCTATCCTATCATATATCCTATCCTCTACCGTATCCTATCCTATCCTCTATCCTATCCTATCCTATCCTATCCTCTATCCTATCCTATCCTATCCTCTATCCTATCCTATCCTATCCTATCCTCTATCCTATCCTATCCTCTATCCTATCCTCTCCTCTATCCTATCCTACCCTCTTTCCAATCCTATCCTCTATCCTATCCTATCTTCTATCCGATCCTCTATCCTATCCTAGCCTCTATTTTATCCTATCCTCTATCCTATCCTCTATACCATCCTCTATCCTATCCTATCCTCTATCGGATCCTCTATCCTATCCTATCCTCTATCGGATCCTCTATCCTATCCTATCCTCTATCCTATAGTATCATCTATCCTATTCTATCCTCTATCATATCCAACCCTCTATCGTATCCTCTATCCTATCCTATCCTCTATCCTATCCTATCCTCCATCCTATCCTATCCTCTATCATATCCTATCCTCTATCCTATCCTACCCTCTTTCCTATCCTATCCTCTATCCTATCCTATCCTCTATCCTATAGTATCATCTATCCTATTGTATCCTCTATCCTATCCTCTATCATATCCAACCCTCTATCGTATCCTCTATCCTATTCTATCCTCTATCCTATCCTATCCTCCATCCTATCCTATCCTCTATCCTATCCTATCCTCTATCCTATCCTACCCTCTTTCCTATCCTATCCTCTATCCTATCCTATCCTCTATCCTATCCTCTATCCTATCCTATGCTCTATCCTATCCTATCCTCTATCCTATCCTCTATCCGATCCTATCCTCTATCAGATCCTCTATCCTATCCTATCATATATCCTATCCTCTACCGTATCCTATCCTATCCTCTATCCTATCCTATCCTATCCTATCCTCTATCCTATCCTATCCTATCCTCTATCCTATCCTATCCTATCCTATGCTCTATCCTATCCTATCCTCTATCCTATCCTCTATCCGATCCACTATCCTATCCTATCCTCTATTATATCCTATCCTCTATCCTATCCTATCCTCTATCCTATCCTTTCCTCAATCCTATTATATCCTCAATCCTATTATGTCCTCTATCCTATCCTATCCTCTATCCTATCCTATCCTCTACAAGATCCTCTACCCTATCCTATCCTCTATCCTATCCTCTATCCTATCCTGTCCTCTATCCTATCCTATCCTCTATCCTATCCTATCGTCTATCCTATCCTATCCTCTATCCTATCCTACCCTCTTTCCAATCCTATCCTCTATCCTATCCTATCCTCTATCCGATCCTCTATCCTATCCTCTATACCATCCTCTATCCTATCCTATCCTCTATCGGATCCTCTATCCTATCCTATCCTCTATCCTATCCTCTATCCTATCCTCTATCCTATCCTCTATCCTATCCTCTATCCTATCCTCTATCCTATCCTATCCTCTATCCGATTCTCTATCCTATCCTATCCTCTATACTATCCTATCCTCTATCCTATCCTATCCTCTATCCTATCCTATCCTCTATCCTATCCTCTCCTGTATCCTATCCTACCCTCTTTCCTATCCTATCCTCTATCCTATCCTATCCTCTATCCTATCCTCTCCTGTATCCTATCCTACCCTCTTTCCTATCCTATCCTCTATCCTATCCTATCCTCTATCCTATCCTCTATCCTATCCTCTATCCTATCCTCTATCCTATCTTATCCTCTATTATATCCTATCCTCTATCCTATCCTATTCCCTATCCTATCCTATCCTCTATCCTATCCTCTATCCTATCCTCTATCCTATCCTCTATCCTATCCTCTATCCTATCCTATCCTCTATCCTATACTCTATCCTATCCTCTATCCTATCCTCTATCCTATCCTATGCTCTATCCTATCCTATCCTCTATCCTATCCTCTATCCGATCCTCTATCCTATCTATCCTCTATCCTATCCTATCCTTTATCCTATTCTATCCTCTATCCTATCCTTTCCTCAATCCTATTATATCCTCAATCCTATTATGTCCTCTATCCTATCCTATCCTCTATCCTATCCTATCCTTTATCCTATTCTATCCTCTATCCTATCCTATCCTCTATCGGATCCTCTATCCTATCCTATCCTCTATCCTATAGTATCATCTATCCTATTCTATCCTCTATCCTATCCTCTATCATATCCAACCTCTATCGTATCCTATCCTCTATCCTATCCTATCCTCTATCCTATCCTATCCTCTATCCTATCCTATCCTCTATCCTATCCTTTCCTCTATCCTATCCTATCCTCTATCCGATTCTCTATCCTATCCTATCTTCTATCCTCTCCTATCCTATCCTCTATCCTATCCTATCCTCTATCCTATCCTATCCTCTATGCTAACCTATCCTCTATCCTATCATATCATCTATCCTATTATATCCTCTATCCTATGCTATCCTCTATCCTATCCTATCCTCTATCCTATCCTATCCTCTATCCTATCCTATCCTCTATCCTATCCTATCCTCTATCCTATCCTATCCTCTATCCTATCCTATCCTCTATCCTATCCTATCCTCTATCCTATCCTATCCTCTATCCTATCCTATCCTCTATCCTATCCTATCCTATCCTCTATCCTATCCTATCCTCTATCCTATCCTCTCCTCTATCCTATCCTACCCTCTTTCCAATCCTATCCTCTATCCTATCCTATCCTCTATCCGATCCTCTATCCTATCCTATCCTCTATCCTATCCTCTATCCTAACCTCTATCCTATCCTCTATCCTATCCTATCCTCTATCCGATTCTCTATCCTATCCTATCCTCTATACTATCCTATCCTCTATCCTATCCTATCCTCCATCCTATCCTATCCTCTATCCTATCCTCTCCTCTATCCTATCCTACCCTCTTTCCTATCCTATCCTCTATCCTATCCTATCCTCTATCCTATCCTCTATCCTATCCTCTATCCTCTCCTATCCTCTATTATATCCTATCCTCTATCCTATCCTATCCCCTATCCTATCCTATCCTCTATCCTATCCTCTATCCTATCCTCTATCCTATCCTATCCTCTATCCTATCCTCTACCCTATCTTATCCTGTATAATATCGTTTACTCTATCATATCCTATCCTCTATCCTATAGTATCATCTATCCTATTCTATCCTCTATCCTATCCTCTATCATATCCAATCCTCTATCGTATCCTCTATCCTATCCTATCCTCTATCCTATCCTATCCTCCATCCTATCCTATCCTCTATCCTATCCTATCCTCTATCCGATCCTGTATCCTATCCTATCCTCTATTATATCCTATCCTCTATCCTATCCTATCCTGTATCCTATCCTTTCCTCAATCCTATTATATCAACAATCCTATTATGTCCTCTATCCCATCCTATACTCTATCCTATCCTATCCTTTATCCTATTCTATCCTCTATCCTATCCTCTCCTCTATCCTATCCTACCCTCTTTCCTATCCTATCCTCTATCCTATCCTATCCTCTATCCTATCCTCTATCCTATCCTCTATCCTATCTTATCCTCTATTATATCCTATCCTCTATCCTATCCTATTCCCTATCCTATCCTATCCTCTATCCTATCCTCTATCCTATCCTCTATCCTATCCTCTATCCTATCCTATCCTCTATCCTATCCTCTATCCTATCCTCTATCCTATCCTCTATCCTATCCTCTATCCTATCCTATCCTCTATCCTATCCTCTATCCTATCCTATGCTCTATCCTATCCTATCCTCTATCCTATCCTCTATCCGATCCACTATCCTATCCTATCCTCTATTATATCCTATCCTCTATCCTATCCTATCCTCTATCCTATCCTTTCCTCAATCCTATTATATCCTCAATCCTATTATGTCCTCTATCCTATCCTATCCTCTATCCTATCCCATCCTTTATCCTATTCTATCCTCTATCCTATCCTATCCTCTATCCTATCCTCTATCCTATCCTATGCTCTATCCTATCCTATCCTCTATCCTATCCTCTATCCGATCCTCTATCCTATCCTATCCTCTATTATATGCTATCCTTTATCCTATCCTATCCTCTATCCTATCCTTTCCTCAATCCTATTATATCCTCAATCCTATTATGTCCTCTATCCTATCCTATCCTCTATCCTATCCTATCCTTTATCCTATTCTATCCTCTATCCTATCCTATCCTCTATCCTATCCTCTATCCTATCATCTATCCTATCCTCTATCGTATCCTATCCTATCCTCTATCCAATCCTATCCTCTATCCTATCCTATCCTCTATCCTATCCTTTCCTGTATCCTATCCTATCCTCTATCCTATCCTATCCTCTATCCGATCCTCTATCCTATCCTATCCTGTATCCTATCCTATCCTCTATCAGATCCTCTATCCTATCCTATCATATATCCTATCCTCTACCGTATCCTATCCTATCCTCTATCCTATCCTATCCTATCCTATCCTCTATCCTATCCTATCCTATCCTCTATCCTATCCTATCCTATCCTATCCTCTATCCTATCCTATCCTCTATCCTATCCTCTCCTCTATCCTATCCTACCCTCTTTCCAATCCTATCCTCTATCCTATCCTATCTTCTATCCGATCCTCTATCCTATCCTAGCCTCTATTTTATCCTATCCTCTATCCTATCCTCTATACCATCCTCTATCCTATCCTATCCTCTATCGGATCCTCTATCCTATCCTATCCTCTATCGGATCCTCTATCCTATCCTATCCTATAGTATCATCTATCCTATTCTATCCTCTATCATATCCAACCCTCTATCGTATCCTCTATCCTATCCTATCCTCTATCCTATCCTATCCTCCATCCTATCCTATCCTCTATCATATCCTATCCTCTATCCTATCCTACCCTCTTTCCTATCCTATCCTCTATCCTATCCTATCCTCTATCCTATAGTATCATCTATCCTATTGTATCCTCTATCCTATCCTCTATCATATCCAACCCTCTATCGTATCCTCTATCCTATTCTATCCTCTATCCTATCCTATCCTCCATCCTATCCTATCCTCTATCCTATCCTATCCTCTATCCTATCCTACCCTCTTTCCTATCCTATCCTCTATCCTATCCTATCCTCTATCCTATCCTCTATCCTATCCTATGCTCTATCCTATCCTATCCTCTATCCTATCCTCTATCCGATCCTATCCTCTATCAGATCCTCTATCCTATCCTATCATATATCCTATCCTCTACCGTATCCTATCCTATCCTCTATCCTATCCTATCCTATCCTATGCTCTATCCTATCCTATCCTCTATCCTATCCTCTATCCGATCCACTATCCTATCCTATCCTCTATTATATCCTATCCTCTATCCTATCCTATCCTCTATCCTATCCTTTCCTCAATCCTATTATATCCTCAATCCTATTATGTCCTCTATCCTATCCTATCCTCTATCCTATCCTATCCTCTACAAGATCCTCTACCCTATCCTATCCTCTATCCTATCCTCTATCCTATCCTGTCCTCTATCCTATCCTATCCTCTATCCTATCCTATCGTCTATCCTATCCTATCCTCTATCCTATCCTACCCTCTTTCCAATCCTATCCTCTATCCTATCCTATCCTCTATCCGATCCTCTATCCTATCCTCTATACCATCCTCTATCCTATCCTATCCTCTATCGGATCCTCTATCCTATCCTATCCTCTATCCTATCCTCTATCCTATCCTCTATCCTATCCTCTATCCTATCCTCTATCCTATCCTCTATCCTATCCTATCCTCTATCCGATTCTCTATCCTATCCTATCCTCTATACTATCCTATCCTCTATCCTATCCTATCCTCTATCCTATCCTATCCTCTATCCTATCCTCTCCTGTATCCTATCCTACCCTCTTTCCTATCCTATCCTCTATCCTATCCTATCCTCTATCCTATCCTCTCCTGTATCCTATCCTACCCTCTTTCCTATCCTATCCTCTATCCTATCCTATCCTCTATCCTATCCTCTATCCTATCCTCTATCCTATCCTCTATCCTATCTTA
Source organism: Halictus rubicundus (assembly GCF_050948215.1). Taxonomy (NCBI): domain Eukaryota; kingdom Metazoa; phylum Arthropoda; class Insecta; order Hymenoptera; family Halictidae; genus Halictus; species Halictus rubicundus. Next base: position 486,254 of record NW_027488620.1, read on the forward strand.
TCCTCTATTATATCCTATCCTCTATCCTATCCTATTCCCTATCCTATCCTATCCTCTATCCTATCCTCTATCCTATCCTCTATCCTATCCTCTATCCTATCCTATCCTCTATCCTATACTCTATCCTATCCTCTATCCTATCCTCTATCCTATCCTATGCTCTATCCTATCCTATCCTCTATCCTATCCTCTATCCGATCCTCTATCCTATCTATCCTCTATCCTATCCTATCCTTTATCCTATTCTATCCTCTATCCTATCCTTTCCTCAATCCTATTATATCCTCAATCCTATTATGTCCTCTATCCTATCCTATCCTCTATCCTATCCTATCCTTTATCCTATTCTATCCTCTATCCTATCCTATCCTCTATCGGATCCTCTATCCTATCCTATCCTCTATCCTATAGTATCATCTATCCTATTCTATCCTCTATCCTATCCTCTATCATATCCAACCTCTATCGTATCCTATCCTCTATCCTATCCTATCCTCTATCCTATCCTATCCTCTATCCTATCCTATCCTCTATCCTATCCTTTCCTCTATCCTATCCTATCCTCTATCCGATTCTCTATCCTATCCTATCTTCTATCCTCTCCTATCCTATCCTCTATCCTATCCTATCCTCTATCCTATCCTATCCTCTATGCTAACCTATCCTCTATCCTATCATATCATCTATCCTATTATATCCTCTATCCTATGCTATCCTCTATCCTATCCTATCCTCTATCCTATCCTATCCTCTATCCTATCCTATCCTCTATCCTATCCTATCCTCTATCCTATCCTATCCTCTATCCTATCCTATCCTCTATCCTATCCTATCCTCTATCCTATCCTATCCTCTATCCTATCCTATCCTCTATCCTATCCTATCCTATCCTCTATCCTATCCTATCCTCTATCCTATCCTCTCCTCTATCCTATCCTACCCTCTTTCCAATCCTATCCTCTATCCTATCCTATCCTCTATCCGATCCTCTATCCTATCCTATCCTCTATCCTATCCTCTATCCTAACCTCTATCCTATCCTCTATCATATCCTATCCTCTATCCGATTCTCTATCCTATCCTATCCTCTATACTATCCTATCCTCTATCCTATCCTATCCTCCATCCTATCCTATCCTCTATCCTATCCTCTCCTCTATCCTATCCTACCCTCTTTCCTATCCTATCCTCTATCCTATCCTATCCTCTATCCTATCCTCTATCCTATCCTCTATCCTCTCCTATCCTCTATTATATCCTATCCTCTATCCTATCCTATCCCCTATCCTATCCTATCCTCTATCCTATCCTCTATCCTATCCTCTATCCTATCCTATCCTCTATCCTATCCTCTACCCTATCTTATCCTGTATAATATCGTTTACTCTATCATATCCTATCCTCTATCCTATAGTATCATCTATCCTATTCTATCCTCTATCCTATCCTCTATCATATCCCATCCTCTATCGTATCCTCTATCCTATCCTATCCTCTATCCTATCCTATCCTCCATCCTATCCTATCCTCTATCCTATCCTATCCTCTATCCGATCCTGTATCCTATCCTATCCTCTATTATATCCTATCCTCTATCCTATCCTATCCTGTATCCTATCCTTTCCTCAATCCTATTATATCAACAATCCTATTATGTCCTCTATCCCATCCTATACTCTATCCTATCCTATCCTTTATCCTATTCTATCCTCTATCCTATCCTATCCTCTATCCTATACTATCCTCTTCCTTATCCTATCCTCTATCCTATCCTCTACCCTATCCTATCCTCTATCCTATCCTATCCTCTATCCTATCGTACCCTCTTTCCTATCCTATCCTCTAGCCTATCCTATCCTCTATCCTATCCTATCCTCCATCCTATCCTATCCTCTATAAGATCCTCTATCCTATCCTATCCTCTATCCTATCCTCTATCCTATCCTCTATCCTATCCTCTATCCTATCCTCTATCCTATCCTCTATACTATCCTGTCCTCTATCCTATCCTATCCTCTATCCTATCATATCCTCTATCCTATCCTATCCTCTATCCTATCCTATCCTCTATACTATCCTATCCTCTATCCTATCCTATCCTCTATCCTATCCTATCCTCTATCCTATCCTATCCTCCATCCTATCCTATCCTCTATCATATCCAATCCTCTATCGTATCCTCTATCCTATCCTATCCTCTATCCTATCCTATCCTCTATGCTAACCTATCCTCTATCCTATCATATCATCTATCCTATTATATCCTCTATCCTATGCTATCCTCTATCCTATCCTATCCTCTATCCTATCCTATCCTCTATCCTATCCTATCCTCTATCCTATCCTATCCTCTATCCTATCCTATCCTCTATCCTATCCTATCCTCTATCCTATCCTATCCTCTATCCTATCCTATCCTCTATCCTATCCTATCCTCTATCCTATCCTATCCTCTATCCTATCCTATCCTATCCTCTATCCTATCCTATCCTCTATCCTATCCTCTCCTCTATCCTATCCTACCCTCTTTCCAATCCTATCCTCTATCCTATCCTATCCTCTATCCGATCCTCTATCCTATCCTATCCTCTATCCTATCCTCTATCCTATCCTCTATCCTATCCTCTATCCTATCCTATCCTCTATCCGATTCTCTATCCTATCCTATCCTCTATACTATCCTATCCTCTATCCTATCCTATCCTCCATCCTATCCTATCCTCTATCCTATCCTCTCTTCTATCCTATCCTACCCTCTTTCCTATCCTATCCTCTATCCTATCCTATCCTCTATCCTATCCTCTATCCTATCCTCTATCCTCTCCTATCCTCTATTATATCCTATCCTCTATCCTATCCTATCCCCTATCCTATCCTATCCTCTATCCTATCCTCTATCCTATCCTCTATCCTATCCTCTATCCTATCCTATCCTCTATCCTATCCTCTACCCTATCTTATCCTGTATAATATCGTTTACTCTATCATATCCTATCCTCTATCCTATAGTATCATCTATCCTATTCTATCCTCTATCCGATCCTCTATCCTATCCTATCCTCTATTATATCCTATCCTCTATCCTATCCTATCCTGTATCCTATCCTTTCCTCAATCCTATTATATCAACAATCCTATTATGTCCTCTATCCCATCCTATACTCTATCCTATCCTATCCTTTATCCTATTCTATCCTCTATCCTATCCTATCCTCTATCCTATACTATCCTCTTCCTTATCCTATCCTCTATCCTATCCTATCCTCTATCCGATCCTCTATCCTATCCTATCCTCTATCCTATCCTCTATCCTATCCTATCCTCTTTCCTATCCTATCTTCTATCCTATCCTATCCTCTATCCTATCCTATCCTCTATCCTATCCTATCCTCTATAGTATCCTATCCTCTATCCTATCCTATCCTCTAACCTATCCTATCCTCCATCCTATCCTATCCTCTATCCTATCCTATCCTCTATCCTATCCTACCCTCTTTCCTATCCTATCCTCTATCCTATCCTATCCTCTATCCTATCCTCTATCCTATCATCTATCCTATCATATGCTCTATCCTATCCTATCCTCTATCCTATCCTCTATCCGATCCTCTATCCTATCCTCTATACCATCCTCTATCCTATCCTATCCTCTATCGGATCCTCTATCCTATCCTATCCTCTATCCTATCCTCTATCCTATCCTCTATCCTATCCTCTATCCTATCCTATCCTCTATCCGATTCTCTATCCTATCCTATCCTCTATACTATCCTATCCTCTATCCTATCCTATCCTCTATCCTATCCTATCCTCTATCCTATCCTATCCTCTATGCTAACCTATCCTCTATCCTATCCTATCATCTATCCTATTATATCCTCTATCCTATGCTATCCTCTATCCTATCCTATCCTCTATCCTATCCTATCCTCTATCCTATCCTATCCTCTATCCTATCCTATCCTCTATCCTATCCTATCCTCTATCCTATCCTATCCTCTATCCTATCCTATCCTCTATCCTATCCTATCCTCTATCCTATCCTATCCTCTATCCTATCCTATCCTCTATCCTATCCTATCCTATCCTCTATCCTATCCTATCCTCTATCCTATCCTCTCCTCTATCCTATCCTACCCTCTTTCCAATCCTATCCTCTATCCTATCCTATCCTCTATCGGATCCTCTATCCTATCCTATCCTCTATCCTATCCTCTATCCTATCCTCTATCCTATCCTATCCTCTATCCGATTCTCTATCCTATCCTATCCTCTATACTATCCTATCCTCTATCCTATCCTATCCTCCATCCTATCCTATCCTCTATCCTATCCTCTCCTCTATCCTATCCTACCCTCTTTCCTATCCTATCCTCTATCCTATCCTATCCTCTATCCTATCCTCTATCCTATCCTCTATCCTCTCCTATCCTCTATTATATCCTATCCTCTATCCTATCCTATCCCCTATCCTATCCTATCCTCTATCCTATCCTCTATCCTATCCTCTATCCTATCCTCTATCCTATCCTATCCTCTATCCTATCCTCTACCCTATCTTATCCTGTATAATATCGTTTACTCTATCATATCCTATCCTCTATCCTATAGTATCATCTATCCTATTCTATCCTCTATCCTATCCTCTATCATATCCAATCCTCTATCGTATCCTCTATCCTATCCTATCCTCTATCCTATCCTATCCTCTATCCTATCCTATCCTCTATCCTATCCTATCCTCTATCCTATCCTATCCTCTATCCTATCCTATCCTCTATCCTATCCTATCCTCTATCCTATCCTATCCTCTATCCTATCCTATCCTATCCTCTATCCTATCCTATCCTCTATCCTATCCTCTCCTCTATCCTATCCTACCCTCTTTCCAATCCTATCCTCTATCCTATCCTATCCTCTATCGGATCCTCTATCCTATCCTATCCTCTATCCTATCCTCTATCCTAGCCTCTATCCTATCCTATCCTCTATCCGATTCTCTATCCTATCCTATCCTCTATACTATCCTATCCTCTATCCTATCCTATCCTCCATCCTATCCTATCCTCTATCCTATCCTCTCCTCTATCCTATCCTACCCTCTTTCCTATCCTATCCTCTATCCTATCCTATCCTCTATCCTATCCTCTATCCTATCCTCTATCCTCTCCTATCCTCTATTATATCCTATCCTCTATCCTATCCTATCCCCTATCCTATCCTATCCTCTATCCTATCCTCTATCCTATCCTCTATCCTATCCTCTATCCTATCCTATCCTCTATCCTATCCTCTATCCTATCATCTATCCTATCATATGCTCTATCCTATCCTATCCTCTATCCTATCCTCTATACCATCCTCTATCCTATCCTCTATCCTATCCTCTATCCGATCCTCTATCCTATCCTCTATACCATCCTCTATCCTATCCTATCCTCTATCGGATCCTCTATCCTATCCTATCCTCTATCCTATCCTCTATCCTATCCTCTATCCTATCCTCTATCCTATCCTATCCTCTATCCGATTCTCTATCCTATCCTATCCTCTATACTATCCTATCCTCTATCCTATCCTATCCTCTATCCTATCCTATCCTCTATCCTATCCTATCCTCTATGCTAACCTATCCTCTATCCTATCCTATCATCTATCCTATTATATCCTCTATCCTATGCTATCCTCTATCCTATCCTATCCTCTATCCTATCCTATCCTCTATCCTATCCTATCCTCTATCCTATCCTATCCTCTATCCTATCCTATCCTCTATCCTATCCTATCCTCTATCCTATCCTATCCTCTATCCTATCCTATCCTCTATCCTATCCTATCCTCTATCCTATCCTATCCTCTATCCTATCCTATCCTATCCTCTATCCTATCCTATCCTCTATCCTATCCTCTCCCCTATCCTATCCTACCCTCTTTCCAATCCTATCCTCTATCCTATCCTATCCTCTATCGGATCCTCTATCCTATCCTATCCTCTATCCTATCCTCTATCCTATCCTCTATCCTATCCTATCCTCTATCCGATTCTCTATCCTATCCTATCCTCTATACTATCCTATCCTCTATCCTATCCTATCCTCCATCCTATCCTATCCTCTATCCTATCCTCTCCTCTATCCTATCCTACCCTCTTTCCTATCCTATCCTCTATCCTATCCTATCCTCTATCCTATCCTCTATCCTATCCTCTATCCTCTCCTATCCTCTATTATATCCTATCCTCTATCCTATCCTATCCCCTATCCTATCCTATCCTCTATCCTATCCTCTATCCTATCCTCTATCCTATCCTCTATCCTATCCTATCCTCTATCCTATCCTCTACCCTATCTTATCCTGTATAATATCGTTTACTCTATCATATCCTATCCTCTATCCTATAGTATCATCTATCCTATTCTATCCTCTATCCTATCCTCTATCATATCCAATCCTCTATCGTATCCTCTATCCTATCCTATCCTCTATCCTATCCTATCCTCCATCCTATCCTATCCTCTATCCTATCCTATCCTCTATCCGATCCTCTATCCTATCCTATCCTCTATTATATCCTATCCTCTATCCTATCCTATCCTGTATCCTATCCTTTCCTCAATCCTATTATATCAACAATCCTATTATGTCCTCTATCCCATCCTATACTCTATCCTATCCTATCCTTTATCCTATTCTATCCTCTATCCTATCCTATCCTCTATCCTATACTATCCTCTTCCTTATCCTATCCTCTATCCTATCCTCTACCCTATCCTATCCTCTATCCTATCCTCTATCCTATCGTACCCTCTTTCCTATCCTATCCTCTAGCCTATCCTATCCTCTATCCTATCCTATCCTCCATCCTATCCTATCCTCTATAAGATCCTCTATCCTATCCTATCCTCTATCCTATCCTCTATCCTATCCTCTATCCTATCCTCTATCCTATCCTCTATCCTATCCTCTATACTATCCTGTCCTCTATCCTATCCTATCCTCTATCCTATCATATCCTCTATCCTATCCTATCCTCTATCCTATCCTATCCTCTATACTATCCTATCCTCTATCCTATCCTATCCTCTATCCTATCCTATCCTCTATCCTATCCTCTATCCTATCATCTATCCTATCATATGCTCTATCCTATCCTATCCTCTATCCTATCCTCTATCCGATCCTCTATCCTATCCTCTATACCATCCTCTATCCTATCCTATCCTCTATCGGATCCTCTATCCTATCCTATCCTCTATCCTATCCTCTATCCTATCCTCTATCCTATCCTCTATCCTATCCTATCCTCTATCCGATTCTCTATCCTATCCTATCCTCTATACTATCCTATCCTCTATCCTATCCTATCCTCTATCCTATCCTATCCTCTATCCTATCCTATCCTCTATGCTAACCTATCCTCTATCCTATCCTATCATCTATCCTATTATATCCTCTATCCTATGCTATCCTCTATCCTATCCTATCCTCTATCCTATCCTATCCTCTATCCTATCCTATCCTCTATCCTATCCTATCCTCTATCCTATCCTATCCTCTATCCTATCCTATCCTCTATCCTATCCTATCCTCTATCCTATCCTATCCTCTATCCTATCCTATCCTATCCTCTATCCTATCCTATCCTCTATCCTATCCTCTCCTCTATCCTATCCTACCCTCTTTCCAATCCTATCCTCTATCCTATCCTATCCTCTATCGGATCCTCTATCCTATCCTATCCTCTATCCTATCCTCTATCCTATCCTCTATCCTATCCTATCCTCTATCCGATTCTCTATCCTATCCTATCCTCTATACTATCCTATCCTCTATCCTATCCTATCCTCCATCCTATCCTATCCTCTATCCTATCCTCTCCTCTATCCTATCCTACCCTCTTTCCTATCCTATCCTCTATCCTATCCTATCCTCTATCCTATCCTCTATCCTATCCTCTATCCTCTCCTATCCTCTATTATATCCTATCCTCTATCCTATCCTATCCCCTATCCTATCCTATCCTCTATCCTATCCTCTATCCTATCCTCTATCCTATCCTCTATCCTATCCTATCCTCTATCCTATCCTCTACCCTATCTTATCCTGTATAATATCGTTTACTCTATCATATCCTATCCTCTATCCTATAGTATCATCTATCCTATTCTATCCTCTATCCTATCCTCTATCATATCCAATCCTCTATCGTATCCTCTATCCTATCCTATCCTCTATCCTATCCTATCCTCCATCCTATCCTATCCTCTATCCTATCCTATCCTCTATCCGATCCTCTATCCTATCCTATCCTCTATTATATCCTATCCTCTATCCTATCCTATCCTGTATCCTATCCTTTCCTCAATCCTATTATATCAACAATCCTATTATGTCCTCTATCCCATCCTATACTCTATCCTATCCTTTCCTTTATCCTATTCTATCCTCTATCCTATCCTATCCTCTATCCTATACTATCCTCTTCCTTATCCTATCCTCTATCCTATCCTCTACCCTATCCTATCCTCTATCCTATCCTATCCTCTATCCTATCGTACCCTCTTTCCTATCCTATCCTCTAGCCTATCCTATCCTCTATCCTATCCTATCCTCCATCCTATCCTATCCTCTATAAGATCCTCTATCCTATCCTATCCTCTATCCTATCCTCTATCCTATCCTCTATCCTATCCTCTATCCTATCCTCTATCCTATCCTCTATACTATCCTGTCCTCTATCCTATCCTATCCTCTATCCTATCATATCCTCTATCCTATCCTATCCTCTATCCTATCCTATCCTCTATACTATCCTATCCTCTATCCTATCCTATCCTCTATCCTATCCTATCCTCTATCCTATCCTATCCTCCATCCTATCCTATCCTCTATCATATCCAATCCTCTATCGTATCCTCTATCCTATCCTATCCTCTATCCTATCCTCTATCCTATCCAATTACCTATCCTATCCTCTATCCTATCCTTTCCTCTATCCTATCCTATCCTCTATCCTATCCTATACTCTATCCGATTCTCTATCCTATCCTATCCTCTATCAGATCCTCTATCCTACCCTATCATCTATCCTATCCTCTATCGTATCCTATCCTATCCTCTATCCTATCCTATCCTCTATCCTATCCTATCCTCTATCCTATCCTATCCTCTATCCTATCCTATCCTCTATCCGATCCTCTATCCTATCCTATCCTCTATCCTATCCTCTATCCTATCCTATCCTCTTTCCTATCCTATCTTCTATCCTATCCTATCCTCTATCCTATCCTATCCTCTATCCTATCCTATCCTCTATAGTATCCTATCCTCTATCCTATCCTATCCTCTATCCTATCCTATCCTCTATCCGATCCTCTATCCTATCCTCTATACCATCCTCTATCCTATCCTATCCTCTATCGGATCCTCTATCCTATCCTATCCTCTATCCGATCCTCTATCCTATCCTCTATACCATCCTCTATCCTATCCTATCCTCTATCGGATCCTCTATCCTATCCTATCCTCTATCCTATCCTCTATCCTATCCTCTATCCTATCCTCTATCCTATCCTCTATCCTATCCTCTATCCTATCCTATCCTCTATCCGATTCTCTATCCTATCCTATCCTTTATCCTATTCTATCCTCTATCCTATCCTATCCTCTATCCTATCCTATCCTCTATCCTATCCTATCCTCTATCCGATCCTCTATCCTATCCTATCCTCTATCCTATCCTATCCTCTTTCCTATCCTATCTTCTATCCTATCCTATCCTCTATCCTATCCTATCCTATATCCTATCCTATCCTGTATAGTATCCTATCCTCTATCCTATCCTATCCTCTATCCTATCCTATCCTCTATCCTATCCTATCCTCTATCCTATCCTATCCTCTATCCTATCCTCTATCCTCTCCTATCCTCTATTATATCCTATCCTCTATCCTATCCTATCCCCTATCCTATCCTATCCTCTATCCTATCCTCTATCCTATCCTCTATCCTATCCTCTATCCTATCCTATCCTCTATCCTATCCTCTACCCTATCTTATCCTGTATAATATCGTTTACTCTATCATATCCTATCCTCTATCCTATAGTATCATCTATCCTATTCTATCCTCTATCCTATCCTCTATCATATCCAATCCTCTATCGTATCCTCTATCCTATCCTATCCTCTATCCTATCCTATCCTCCATCCTATCCTATCCTCTATCCTATCCTATCCTCTATCCGATCCTCTATCCTATCCTATCCTCTATTATATCCTATCCTCTATCCTATCCTATCCTGTATCCTATCCTTTCCTCAATCCTATTATATCAACAATCCTATTATGTCCTCTATCCCATCCTATACTCTATCCTATCCTATCCTTTATCCTATTCTATCCTCTATCCTATCCTATCCTCTATCCTATACTATCCTCTTCCTTATCCTATCCTCTATCCTATCCTCTACCCTATCCTATCCTCTATCCTATCCTATCCTCTATCCTATCGTACCCTCTTTCCTATCCTATCCTCTAGCCTATCCTATCCTCTATCCTATCCTATCCTCCATCCTATCCTATCCTCTATAAGATCCTCTATCCTATCCTATCCTCTATCCTATCCTCTATCCTATCCTCTATCCTATCCTCTATCCTATCCTCTATCCTATCCTCTATCCTATCCTCTATACTATCCTGTCCTCTATCCTATCCTATCCTCTATCCTATCATATCCTCTATCCTATCCTATCCTCTATCCTATCCTATCCTCTATACTATCCTATCCTCTATCCTATCCTATCCTCTATCCTATCCTATCCTCTATCCTATCCTATCCTCCATCCTATCCTATCCTCTATCATATCCAATCCTCTATCGTATCCTCTATCCTATCCTATCCTCTATCCTATCCTCTATCCTATCCAATTACCTATCCTATCCTCTATCCTATCCTTTCCTCTATCCTATCCTATCCTCTATCCTATCCTATCCTCTATCCTATCCTCTATCCTATCCTATCCTCTTTCCTATCCTATCTTCTATCCTATCCTATCCTCTATCCTATCCTATCCTCTATCCTATCCTATCCTCTATAGTATCCTATCCTCTATCCTATCCTATCCTCTATCCTATCCTATCCTCTATCCGATCCTCTATCCTATCCTCTATACCATCCTCTATCCTATCCTATCCTCTATCGGATCCTCTATCCTATCCTATCCTCTATCCTATCCTCTATCCTATCCTCTATCCTATCCTCTATCCTATCCTCTATCCTATCCTATCCTCTATCCGATTCTCTATCCTATCCTATCCTTTATCCTATTCTATCCTCTATCCTATCCTATCCTCTATCCTATCCTATCCTCTATCCTATCCTATCCTCTATCCGATCCTCTATCCTATCCTATCCTCTATCCTATCCTATCCTCTTTCCTATCCTATCTTCTATCCTATCCTATCCTCTATCCTATCCTATCCTCTATCCTATCCTATCCTCTATAGTATCCTATCCTCTATCCTATCCTATCCTCTATCCTATCCTATCCTCTATCCTATCCTATCCTCTATCCTATCCTACCCTCTTTCCAATCCTATCCTCTATCCTATCCTATCCTCTATCCGATCCTCTATCCTATCCTAGCCTCTATCAGATCCAATTACCTATCCTATCCTCTATCCTATCCTTTCCTCTATCCTATCCTATCCTCTATCCTATCCTATACTCTATCCGATTCTCTATCCTATCCTATCCTCTATCAGATCCTCTATCCTACCCTATCATCTATCCTATCCTCTATCGTATCCTATCCTATCCTCTATCCTATCCTATCCTCTATCCTATCCTATCCTCTATCCGATCCTCTATCCTATCCTATCCTCTATCCTATCCCCTATCCTATCCTATCCTCTTTCCTATCCTATCTTCTATCCTATCCTATCCTCTATCCTATCCTATCCTCTATCCTATCCTATCCTCTATAGTATCCTATCCTCTATCCTATCCTATCCTCTATCCTATCATATCCTCTATCCGATCCTCTATCCTATCCTCTATACCATCCTCTATCCTATCCTATCCTCTATCGGATCCTCTATCCTATCCTATCCTCTATCCTATCCTCTATCCTATCCTCTATCCTATCCTCTATCCTATCCTCTATCCTATCCTCTATCCTATCCTATCCTCTATCCGATTCTCTATCCTATCCTATCCTCTATACTATCCTATCCTCTATCCTATCCTATCCTCTATCCTATCCTATCCTCTATCCTATCCTCTCCTGTATCCTATCCTACCCTCTTTCCTATCCTATCCTCTATCCTATCCTATCCTCTATCCTATCCTCTATCCTATCCTATCCTCTATCCTATCCTCTCCTGTATCCTATCCTACCCTCTTTCCTATCCTATCCTCTATCCTATCCTATCCTCTATCCTATCCTATCCTCTATCCTATCCTATCCTCTATCCTATCCTCTATCCTATCCTCTATCCTATCTTATCCTCTATTATATCCTATCCTCTATCCTATCCTATTCCCTATCCTATCCTATCCTCTATCCTATCCTCTATCCTATCCTCTATCCTATCCTATCCTCTATCCTATCCTCTATCCTATCCTATCCTCTATCCTATCATCTATCCTATCCTCTATCCTATCCTCTATCCTATCCTATGCTCTATCCTATCCTATCCTCTATCCTATCCTCTATCCGATCCTCTATCCTATCCTATCCTCTATCCTATCCTATCCTTTATCCTATTCTATCCTCTATCCTATCCTTTCCTCAATCCTATTATATCCTCAATCCTATTATGTCCTCTATCCTATCCTATCCTCTATCCTATCCTATCCTTTATCCTATTCTATCCTCTATCCTATCCTATCCTCTATCCTATCCTATCCTCTATCCTATCCTATCCTCTATCCGATCCTCTATCCTATCCTATCCTCTATCCTATCCTATCCTCTTTCCTATCCTATCTTCTATCCTATCCTATCCTCTATCCTATCCTATCCTCTATCCTATCCTATCCTCTATAGTATCCTATCCTCTATCCTATCCTATCCTCTATCCTATCCTATCCTCTATCCTATCCTATCCTCTATCCTATCCTACCCTCTTTCCAATCCTATCCTCTATCCTATCCTATCCTCTATCCGATCCTCTATCCTATCCTAGCCTCTATCAGATCCAATTACCTATCCTATCCTCTATCCTATCCTTTCCTCTATCCTATCCTATCCTCTATCCTATCCTATACTCTATCCGATTCTCTATCCTATCCTATCCTCTATCAGATCCTCTATCCTACCCTATCATCTATCCTATCCTCTATCGTATCCTATCCTATCCTCTATCCTATCCTATCCTCTATCCTATCCTATCCTCTATCCGATCCTCTATCCTATCCTATCCTCTATCCTATCCTCTATCCTATCCTATCCTCTTTCCTATCCTATCTTCTATCCTATCCTATCCTCTATCCTATCCTATCCTCTATCCTATCCTATCCTCTATAGTATCCTATCCTCTATCCTATCCTATCCTCTATCCTATCCTATCCTCTATCCGATCCTCTATCCTATCCTCTATACCATCCTCTATCCTATCCTATCCTCTATCGGATCCTCTATCCTATCCTATCCTCTATCCTATCCTCTATCCTATCCTCTATCCTATCCTCTATCCTATCCTCTATCCTATCCTCTATCCTATCCTCTATCCTATCCTCTATCCTATCCTATCCTCTATCCGATTCTCTATCCTATCCTATCCTCTATACTATCCTATCCTCTATCCTATCCTATCCTCTATCCTATCCTCTCCTGTATCCTATCCTACCCTCTTTCCTATCCTATCCTCTATCCTCTCCTGTATCCTATCCTACCCTCTTTCCTATCCTATCCTCTATCCTATCCTATCCTCTATCCTATCCTATCCTCTATCCTATCCTCTATCCTATCCTCTATCCTATCTTATCCTCTATTATATCCTATCCTCTATCCTATCCTATTCCCTATCCTATCCTATCCTCTATCCTATCCTCTATCCTATCCTCTATCCTATCCTCTATCCTATCCTATCCTCTATCCTATCCTCTATCCTATCCTATCCTCTATCCTATCCTCTATCCTATCCTCTATCCTATCCTCTATCCTATCCTCTATCCTATCCTATGCTCTATCCTATCCTATCCTCTATCCTATCCTCTATCCTATCCTATCCTCTATCCGATTCTCTATCCTATCCTATCCTCTATACTATCCTATCCTCTATCCTATCCTATCCTCTATCCTATCCTATCCTCTATCCTATCCTATCCTCTATCCTATCCTCTCCTGTATCCTATCCTACCCTCTTTCCTATCCTATCCTCTATCCTATCCTATCCTCTATCCTATCCTCTATCCTATCCTATCCTCTATCCTATCCTCTCCTGTATCCTATCCTACCCTCTTTCCTATCCTATCCTCTATCCTATCCTATCCTCTATCCTATCCTCTATCCTATCCTCTATCCTATCTTATCCTCTATTATATCCTATCCTCTATCCTATCCTATTCCCTATCCTATCTTATCCTCTATCCTATCCTCTATCCTATCCTCTATCCTATCCTATCCTCTATCCTATCCTCTATCCTATCCTATCCTCTATCCTATCCTCTATCCTATCCTCTATCCTATCCTCTATCCTATCCTATGCTCTATCCTATCCTATCCTCTATCCTATCCTCTATCCGATCCTCTATCCTATCCTATCCTCTATCCTATCCTATCCTTTATCCTATTCTATCCTCTATCCTATCCTTTCCTCAATCCTAATATATCCTCAATCCTATTATGTCCTCTATCCTATCCTATCCTCTATCCTATCCTATCCTTTATCCTATTCTATCCTCTATCCTATCCTATCCTCTATCCTATCCTATCCTCTATCCTATCCTATCCTCTATCCGATCCTCTATCCTATCCTATCCTCTATCCTATCCTATCCTCTTTCCTATCCTATCTTCTATCCTATCCTATCCTCTATCCTATCCTATCCTCTATCCTATCCTATCCTCTATAGTATCCTATCCTCTATCCTATCCTATCCTCTATCCTATCCTCTATCCTATCCTATCCTCTTTCCTATCCTATCTTCTATCCTATCCTATCCTCTATCCTATCCTATCCTCTATCCTATCCTATCCTCTATAGTATCCTATCCTCTATCCTATCCTATCCTCTATCCTATCCTATCCTCTATCCGATTCTCTATCCTATCCTATCCTTTATCCTATTCTATCCTCTATCCTATCCTATCCTCTATCCTATCCTATCCTCTATCCTATCCTATCCTCTATCCGATCCTCTATCCTATCCTATCCTCTATCCTATCCTATCCTCTTTCCTATCCTATCTTCTATCCTATCCTATCCTCTATCCTATCCTATCCTCTATCCTATCCTATCCTCTATAGTATCCTATCCTCTATCCTATCCTATCCTCTATCCTATCCTATCCTCTATCCTATCCTATCCTCTATCCTATCCTACCCTCTTTCCAATCCTATCCTCTATCCTATCCTATCCTCTATCCGATCCTCTATCCTATCCTAGCCTCTATCAGATCCAATTACCTATCCTATCCTCTATCCTATCCTTTCCTCTATCCTATCCTATCCTCTATCCTATCCTATACTCTATCCGATTCTCTATCCTATCCTATCCTCTATCAGATCCTCTATCCTACCCTATCATCTATCCTATCCTCTATCGTATCCTATCCTATCCTCTATCCTATCCTATCCTCTATCCTATCCTATCCTCTATCCGATCCTCTATCCTATCCTATCCTCTATCCTATCCTCTATCCTATCCTATCCTCTTTCCTATCCTATCTTCTATCCTATCCTATCCTCTATCCTATCCTATCCTCTATCCTATCCTATCCTCTATAGTATCCTATCCTCTATCCTATCCTATCCTCTATCCTATCCTATCCTCTATCCGATCCTCTATCCTATCCTCTATACCATCCTCTATCCTATCCTATCCTCTATCGGATCCTCTATCCTATCCTTTCCTCTATCCTATCCTCTATCCTATCCTCTATCCTATCCTCTATCCTATCCTCTATCCTATCCTATCCTCTATCCGATTCTCTATGCTATCCTATCCTCTATACTATCCTATCCTCTATCCTATCCTATCCTCTATCCTATCCTATCCTCTATCCTATCCTCTCCTGTATCCTATCCTACCCTCTTTCCTATCCTATCCTCTATCCTATCCTATCCTCTATCCTATCCTCTATCCTATCCTATCCTCTATCCTATCCTCTCCTGTATCCTATCCTACCCTCTTTCCTATCCTATCCTCTATCCTATCCTATCCTCTATCCTATCCTATCCTCTATCCTATCCTATCCTCTATCCTATCCTCTATCCTATCCTCTATCCTATCTTATCCTCTATTATATCCTATCCTCTATCCTATCCTATTCCCTATCCTATCCTATCCTCTATCCTATCCTCTATCCTATCCTCTATCCTATCCTATCCTCTATCCTATCCTCTATCCTATCCTATCCTCTATCCTATCCTCTATCCTATCCTCTATCCTATCCTCTATCCTATCCTATGCTCTATCCTATCCTATCCTCTATCCTATCCTCTATCCGATCCTCTATCCTATCCTATCCTCTATCCTATCCTATCCTTTATCCTATTCTATCCTCTATCCTATCCTTTCCTCAATCCTATTATATCCTCAATCCTATTATGTCCTCTATCCTATCCTATCCTCTATCCTATCCTATCCTTTATCCTATTCTATCCTCTATCCTATCCTATCCTCTATCCTATCCTATCCTCTATCCTATCCTATCCTCTATCCGATCTTCTATCCTATCCTATCCTCTATCCTATCCTATCCTCTTTCCTATCCTATCTTCTATCCTATCCTATCCTCTATCCTATCCTATCCTCTATCCTATCCTATCCTCTATAGTATCCTATCCTCTATCCTATCCTATCCTCTATCCTATCCTATCCTCTATCCTATCCTATCCTCTATCCTATCCTACCCTCTTTCCAATCCTATCCTCTATCCTATCCTATCCTCTATCCGATCCTCTATCCTATCCTAGCATCTATCAGATCCAATTACCTATCCTATCCTCTATCCTATCCTTTCCTCTATCCTATCCTATCCTCTATCCTATCCTATACTCTATCCGATTCTCTATCCTATCCTATCCTCTATCAGATCCTCTATCCTACCCTATCATCTATCCTATCCTCTATCGTATCCTATCCTATCCTCTATCCTATCCTATCCTCTATCCTATCCTATCCTCTATCCGATCCTCTATCCTATCCTATCCTCTATCCTATCCTCTATCCTATCCTATCCTCTTTCCTATCCTATCTTCTATCCTATCCTATCCTCTATCCTATCCTATCCTCTATCCTATCCTATAATCTATAGTATCCTATCCTCTATCCTATCCTATCCTCTATCCTATCCTATCCTCTATCCTATCCTATCCTCTATCCTATCCTACCCTCTTTCCAATCCTATCCTCTATCCTATCCTATCCTCTATCCGATCCTCTATCCTATCCTAGCCTCTATCAGATCCAATTACCTATCCTATCCTCTATCCTATCCTTTCCTCTATCCTATCCTATCCTCTATCCTATCCTATACTCTATCCGATTCTCTATCCTATCCTATCCTCTATCAGATCCTCTATCCTACCCTATCATCTATCCTATCCTCTATCGTATCCTATCCTATCCTCTATCCTCTATCCTATCCTCTATCCTATCCTATCCTCTATCCGATCCTCTATCCTATCCTATCCTCTATCCTATCCTATCCTCTATCCTATCCTCTCCTGTATCCTATCCTACCCTCTTTCCTATCCTATCCTCTATCCTATCCTATCCTCTATCCTATCCTCTATCCTATCCTATCCTCTATCCTATCCTCTCCTGTATCCTATCCTACCCTCTTTCCTATCCTATCCTCTATCCTATCCTATCCTCTATCCTATCCTCTATCCTATCCTCTATCCTATCTTATCCTCTATTATATCCTATCCTCTATCCTATCCTATTCCCTATCCTATCCTATCCTCTATCCTATCCTCTATCCTATCCTCTATCCTATCCTCTATCCTATCCTATCCTCTATCCTATCCTCTATCCTATCCTATCCTCTATCCTATCCTCTATCCTATCCTCTATCCTATCCTCTATCCTATCCTATGCTCTATCCTATCCTATCCTCTATCCTATCCTCTATCCGATCCTCTATCCTATCCTATCCTCTATCCTATCCTATCCTTTATCCTATTCTATCCTCTATCCTATCCTTTCCTCAATCCTATTATATCCTCAATCCTATTATGTCCTCTATCCTATCCTATCCTCTATCCTATCCTATCCTTTATCCTATTCTATCCTCTATCCTATCCTATCCTCTATCCTATCCTATCCTCTATCCTATCCTATCCTCTATCCGATCCTCTATCCTATCCTATCCTCTATCCTATCCTATCCTCTTTCCTATCCTATCTTCTATCCTATCCTATCCTCTATCCTATCCTATCCTCTATCCTATCCTATCCTCTATAGTATCCTATCCTCTATCCTATCCTATCCTCTATCCTATCCTATCCTCTATCCTATCCTATCCTCTATCCTATCCTACCCTCTTTCCAATCCTATCCTCTATCCTATCCTACCCTCTATCCGATCCTCTATCCTATCCTAGCCTCTATCAGATCCAATTACCTATCCTATCCTCTATCCTATCCTTTCCTCTATCCTATCCTATCCTCTATCCTATCCTATACTCTATCCGATTCTCTATCCTATCCTATCCTCTATCAGATCCTCTATCCTACCCTATCATCTATCCTATCCTCTATCGTATCCTATCCTATCCTCTATCCTATCCTATCCTCTATCCGATCCTCTATCCTATCCTATCCTCTATCCTATTCTCTATCCTATCCTATCCTCTTTCCTATCCTATCTTCTATCCTATCCTATCCTCTATCCTATCCTATCCTCTATCCTATCCTATCCTCTATAGTATCCTATCCTCTATCCTATCCTATCCTCTATCCTATCCTATCCTCTATCCGATCCTCTATCCTATCCTCTATACCATCCTCTATCCTATCCTATCCTCTATCGGATCCTATCCTCTATCAGATCCTCTATCCTATCCTATCATATATCCTATCCTCTACCGTATCCTATCCTATCCTCTACCGTATCCTATCCTATCCTCTATCCTATCCTATCCTATCCTATCCTCTATCCTATCCTATCCTATCCTCTATCCTATCCTATCCTATCCTATCCTCTATCCTATCCTATCCTATCCTCTATCCTATCCTATCCTATCCTATCCTCTATCCTATCCTATCCTCTATCCTATCCTCTCCTCTATCCTATCCTACCCTCTTTCCAATCCTATCCTCTATCCTATCCTATCTTCTATCCGATCCTCTATCCTATCCTATCCTCTATCCTATAGTATCATCTATCCTATTCTATCCTCTATCCTATCCTCTATCATATCCAACCCTCTATCGTATCCTCTATCCTATCCTATCCTCTAACCTATCCTATCCTCCATCCTATCCTATCCTCTATCCTATCCTATCCTCTATCCTATCCTACCCTCTTTCCTATCCTATCCTCTATCGGATCCTCTATCCTATCCTATCCTCTATCCTATCCTCTATCCTATCCTCTATCCTATCCTATCCTCTATCCGATTCTCTATCCTATCCTATCCTCTATACTATCCTATCCTCTATCCTATCCTATCCTCCATCCTATCCTATCCTCTATCCTATCCTCTCCTCTATCCTATCCTACCCTCTTTCCTATCCTATCCTCTATCCTATCCTATCCTCTATCCTATCCTCTATCCTATCCTCTATCCTCTCCTATCCTCTATTATATCCTATCCTCTATCCTATCCTATCCCCTATCCTATCCTATCCTCTATCCTATCCTCTATCCTATCCTCTATCCTATCCTCTATCCTATCCTATCCTCTATCCTATCCTCTACCCTATCTTATCCTGTATAATATCGTTTACTCTATCATATCCTATCCTCTATCCTATAGTATCATCTATCCTATTCTATCCTCTATCCTATCCTCTATCATATCCAATCCTCTATCGTATCCTCTATCCTATCCTATCCTCTATCCTATCCTATCCTCCATCCTATCCTATCCTCTATCCTATCCTATCCTCTATCCGATCCTCTATCCTATCCTATCCTCTATTATATCCTATCCTCTATCCTATCCTATCCTGTATCCTATCCTTTCCTCAATCCTATTATATCAACAATCCTATTATGTCCTCTATCCCATCCTATACTCTATCCTATCCTATCCTTTATCCTATTCTATCCTCTATCCTATCCTATCCTCTATCCTATACTATCCTCTTCCTTATCCTATCCTCTATCCTATCCTCTACCCTATCCTATCCTCTATCCTATCCTATCCTCTATCCTATCGTACCCTCTTTCCTATCCTATCCTCTAGCCTATCCTATCCTCTATCCTATCCTATCCTCCATCCTATCCTATCCTCTATAAGATCCTCTATCCTATCCTATCCTCTATCCTATCCTCTATCCTATCCTCTATCCTATCCTCTATCCTATCCTCTATCCTATCCTCTATACTATCCTGTCCTCTATCCTATCCTATCCTCTATCCTATCATATCCTCTATCCTATCCTATCCTCTATCCTATCCTATCCTCTATACTATCCTATCCTCTATCCTATCCTATCCTCTATCCTATCCTATCCTCTATCCTATCCTATCCTCCATCCTATCCTATCCTCTATCATATCCAATCCTCTATCGTATCCTCTATCCTATCCTATCCTCTATCCTATCCTCTATCCTATCCAATTACCTATCCTATCCTCTATCCTATCCTTTCCTCTATCCTATCCTATCCTCTATCCTATCCTATACTCTATCCGATTCTCTATCCTATCCTATCCTCTATCAGATCCTCTATCCTACCCTATCATCTATCCTATCCTCTATCGTATCCTATCCTATCCTCTATCCTATCCTATCCTCTATCCGATCCTCTATCCTATCCTATCCTCTATCCTATCCTCTATCCTATCCTATCCTCTTTCCTATCCTATCTTCTATCCTATCCTATCCTCTATCCTATCCTATCCTCTATCCTATCCTATCCTCTATAGTATCCTATCCTCTATCCTATCCTATCCTCTATCCTATCCTATCCTCTATCCGATCCTCTATCCTATCCTCTATACCATCCTCTATCCTATCCTATCCTCTATCGGATCCTCTATCCTATCCTATCCTCTATCCTATCCTCTATCCTATCCTCTATCCTATCCTCTATCCTATCCTCTATCCTATCCTCTATCCTATCCTATCCTCTATCCTATCCTATCCTCCATCCTATCCTATCCTCTATCCTATCCTATCCTCTATCCTATCCTACCCTCTTTCCTATCCTATCCTCTATCCTATCCTATCCTCTATCCTATCCTCTATCCTATCCTATGCTCTATCCTATCCTATCCTCTATCCTATCCTCTATCCGATCCTATCCTCTATCAGATCCTCTATCCTATCCTATCATATATCCTATCCTCTACCGTATCCTATCCTATCCTCTATCCTATCCTATCCTATCCTTTCCTCTATCCTATCCTATCCTATCCTCTATCCTATCCTATCCTATCCTATCCTCTATCCTATCCTATCCTCTATCCTATCCTCTCCTCTATCCTATCCTACCCTCTTTCCAATCCTATCCTCTATCCTATCCTATCTTCTATCCGATCCTCTATCCTATCCTATCCTCTATCCTATAGTATCATCTATCCTATTCTATCCTCTATCCTATCCTCTATCATATCCAACCCTCTATCGTATCCTCTATCCTATCCTATCCTCTAACCTATCCTATCCTCCATCCTATCCTATCCTCTATCCTATCCTATCCTCTATCCTATCCTACCCTCTTTCCTATCCTATCCTCTATCCTATCCTATCCTCTATCCTATCCTCTATCCTATCATCTATCCTATCATATGCTCTATCCTATCCTATCCTCTATCCTATCCTCTATCCGATCCTCTATCCTATCCTATCCTCTATTATATCCTATCCTCTATCCTATCCTATCCTCTATCCTATCCTATCCTCTATCCTATCCTCTATCCTATCCTATGCTCTATCCTATCCTATCCTCTATCCTATCCTCTATCCGATCCACTATCCTATCCTATCCTCTATTATATCCTATCCTCTATCCTATCCTATCCTCTATCCTATCCTTTCCTCAATCCTATTATATCCTCAATCCTATTATGTCCTCTATCCTATCCTATCCTCTATCCTATCCTATCCTCTACAAGATCCTCTACCCTATCCTATCCTCTATCCTATCCTCTATCCTATCCTGTCCTCTATCCTATCCTATCCTCTATCCTATCCTATCGTCTATCCTATCCTATCCTCTATCCTATCCTACCCTCTTTCCAATCCTATCCTCTATCCTATCCTATCCTCTATCCGATCCTCTATCCTATCCTCTATACCATCCTCTATCCTATCCTATCCTCTATCGGATCCTCTATCCTATCCTATCCTCTATCCTATCCTCTATCCTATCCTCTATCCTATCCTCTATCCTATCCTATCCTCTATCCGATTCTCTATCCTATCCTATCCTCTATACTATCCTATCCTCTATCCTATCCTATCCTCTATCCTATCCTATCCTCTATCCTATCCTCTCCTGTATCCTATCCTACCCTCTTTCCTATCCTATCCTCTATCCTATCCTATCTTCTATCCTATCCTCTCCTGTATCCTATCCTACCCTCTTTCCTATCCTATCCTCTATCCTATCCTATCCTCTATCCTATCCTCTATCCTATCCTCTATCCTATCTTATCCTCTATTATATCCTATCCTCTATCCTATCCTATTCCCTATCCTATCCTATCCTCTATCCTATCGTCTATCCTATCCTCTATCCTATCCTATCCTCTATCCTATACTCTATCCTATCCTCTATCCTATCCTCTATCCTATCCTATGCTCTATCCTATCCTATCCTCTATCCTATCCTCTATCCGATCCTCTATCCTATCCTATCCTCTATCCTATCCTATCCTTTATCCTATTCTATCCTCTATCCTATCCTTTCCTCAATCCTATTATATCCTCAATCCTATTATGTCCTCTATCCTATCCTATCCTCTATCCTATCCTATCCTTTATAATATTCTATCCTCTATCCTATCCTATCCTCTATCCTATCCTATCCTCTATCCTATCCTATCATCTATCCGATCCTCTATCCTATCCTATCCTCTATCCTATCCTCTATCCTATCCTCTATCCTATCCTATCCTCTTTCCTATCCTATCTTCTATCCTATCCTATCCTCTATCCTATCCTATCCTCTATCCTATCCTATCCTCTATAGTATCCTATCCTCTATCCTATCCTATCCTCTATCCTATCCTATTCTCTATCCTATCCTATCCTCTATCCTATCCTACCCTCTTTCCAATCCTATCCTCTATCCTATCCTATCCTCTATCCGATCCTCTATCCTATCCTAGCCTCTATTTTATCCTATCCTCTATCCTATCCTCTATCGGATCCTCTATCCTATCCTATACTCTATCCTATAGTATCATCTATCCTATTCTATCCTCTATCCTATCCTCTATCATATCCAACCTCTATCGTATCCTATCCTCTATCCTATCCTATCCTCTATCCTATCCTATCCTCTATGCTAACCTATCCTCTATCCTATCCTATCATCTATCCTATTATATCCTCTATCCTATGCTATCCTCTATCCTATCCTATCCTCTATCCTATAATATCCTCTATCCTATCCTATCCTCTATCCTATCCTATCCTCTATCCTATCCTATCCTCTATCCTATCCTATCCTCTATCCTATCCTATCCTCTATCCTATCCTATCCTCTATCCTATCCTATCCTCTATCCTATCCTATCCTCTATCCTATCCTATCCTATCCTCTATCCTATCCTATCCTCTATCCTATCCTCTCCTCTATCCTATCCTACCCTCTTTCCAATCCTATCCTCTATCCTATCCTATCCTCTATCGGATCCTCTATCCTATCCTATCCTCTATCCTATCCTCTATCCTATCCTCTATCCTATCCTATCCTCTATCCGATTCTCTATCCTATCCTATCCTCTATACTATCCTATCCTCTATCCTATCCTATCCTCCATCCTATCCTATCCTCTATCCTATCCTCTCCTCTATCCTATCCTACCCTCTTTCCTATCCTATCCTCTATCCTATCCTATCCTCTATCCTATCCTCTATCCTATCCTCTATCCTCTCCTATCCTCTATTATATCCTATCCTCTATCCTATCCTATCCCCTATCCTATCCTATCCTCTATCCTATCCTCTATCCTATCCTCTATCCTATCCTCTATCCTATCCTCTATCCTATCCTCTATCCTATCCTATCCTCTATCCTATCCTCTACCCTATCTTATCCTGTATAATATCGTTTACTCTATCATATCCTATCCTCTATCCTATAGTATCATCTATCCTATTCTATCCTCTATCCTATCCTCTATCATATCCAATCCTCTATCGTATCCTCTATCCTATCCTATCCTCTATCCTATCCTATCCTCCATCCTATCCTATCCTCTATCCTATCCTATCCTCTATCCGATCCTCTATCCTATCCTATCCTCTATTATATCCTATCCTCTATCCTATCCTATCCTGTATCCTATCCTTTCCTCAATCCTATTATATCAACAATCCTATTATGTCCTCTATCCCATCCTATACTCTATCCTATCCTATCCTTTATCCTATTCTATCCTCTATCCTATCCTATCCTCTATCCTATACTATCCTCTTCCTTATCCTATCCTCTATCCTATCCTCTACCCTATCCTATCCTCTATCCTATCCTATCCTCTATCCTATCGTACCCTCTTTCCTATCCTATCCTCTAGCCTATCCTATCCTCTATCCTATCCTATCCTCCATCCTATCCTATCCTCTATAAGATCCTCTATCCTATCCTATCCTCTATCCTATCCTCTATCCTATCCTCTATCCTATCCTCTATCCTATCCTCTATCCTATCCTCTATACTATCCTGTCCTCTATCCTATCCTATCCTCTATCCTATCATATCCTCTATCCTATCCTATCCTATCCTCTATCCTATCCTCTATCCTATCCTATCCTCTATCCGATCCTCTATCCTATCCTCTATACCATCCTCTATCCTATCCTATCCTCTATCGGATCCTCTATCCTATCTTATCCTCTATCCTATCCTCTATCCTATCCTCTATCCTATCCTCTATCCTATCCTCTATCCTATCCTATCCTCTATCCGATTCTCTATCCTATCCTATCCTTTATCCTATTCTATCCTCTATCCTATCCTATCCTCTATCCTATCCTATCCTCTATCCTATCCTATCCTCTATCCGATCCTCTATCCTATCCTATCCTCTATCCTATCCTATCCTCTTTCCTATCCTATCTTCTATCCTATCCTATCCTCTATCCTATCCTATCCTCTATCCTATCCTATCCTCTATAGTATCCTATCCTCTATCCTATCCTATCCTCTATCCTATCCTATCCTCTATCCTATCCTATCCTCTATCCTATCCTACCCTCTTTCCAATCCTATCCTCTATCCTATCCTATCCTCTATCCGATCCTCTATCCTATCCTAGCCTCTATCAGATCCAATTACCTATCCTATCCTCTATCCTATCCTTTCCTCTATCCTATCCTATCCTCTATCCTATCCTATACTCTATCCGATTCTCTATCCTATCCTATCCTCTATCAGATCCTCTATCCTACCCTATCATCTATCCTATCCTCTATCGTATCCTATCCTATCCTCTATCCTATCCTATCCTCTATCCTATCCTATCCTCTATCCGATCCTCTATCCTATCCTATCCTCTATCCTATCCTCTATCCTATCCTATCCTCTTTCCTATCCTATCTTCTATCCTATCCTATCCTCTATCCTATCCTATCCTCTATCCTATCCTATCCTCTATAGTATCCTATCCTCTATCCTATCCTATCCTCTATCCGATCCTCTATCCTATCCTCTATACCATCCTCTATCCTATCCTATCCTCTATCGGATCCTCTATCCTATCCTATCCTCTATCCTATCCTCTATCCTATCCTCTATCCTATCCTCTATCCTATCCTCTATCCTATCCTCTATCCTATCCTATCCTCTATCCGATTCTCTATCCTATCCTATCCTCTATACTATCCTATCCTCTATCCTATCCTATCCTCTATCCTATCCTATCCTCTATCCTATCCTCTCCTGTATCCTATCCTACCCTCTTTCCTATCCTATCCTCTATCCTATCCTATCCTCTATCCTATCCTCTATCCTATCCTATCCTCTATCCTATCCTCTCCTGTATCCTATCCTACCCTCTTTCCTATCCTATCCTCTATCCTATCCTCTATCCTATCCTCTATCCTATCTTATCCTCTATTATATCCTATCCTCTATCCTATCCTATTCCCTATCCTATCCTATCCTCTATCCTTTCCTCTATCCTATCCTATCCTCTATCCTATCCTATACTCTATCCGATTCTCTATCCTATCCTATCCTCTATCAGATCCTCTATCCTACCCTATCATCTATCCTATCCTCTATCGTATCCTATCCTATCCTCTATCCTATCCTATCCTCTATCCTATCCTATCCTCTATCCGATCCTCTATCCTATCCTATCCTCTATCCTATCCTCTATCCTATCCTATCCTCTATCCGATCCTCTATCCTATCCTATCCTCTATCGGATCCTCTATCCTATCCTATCCTCTATCCTATCCTCTATCCTATCCTCTATCCTATCCTCTATCCTATCCTCTATCCTATCCTCTATCCTATCCTATCCTCTATCCGATTCTCTATCCTATCCTATCCTCTATACTATCCTATCCTCTATCCTATCCTATCCTCTATCCTATCCTATCCTCTATCCTATCCTCTCCTGTATCCTATCCTACCCTCTTTCCTATCCTATCCTCTATCCTATCCTATCCTCTATCCTATCCTCTATCCTAACCTATCCTCTATCCTATCCTCTCCTGTATCCTATCCTACCCTCTTTCCTATCCTATCCTCTATCCTATCCTATCCTCTATCCTATCCTATCCTCTATCCTATCCTCTATCCTATCCTCTATCCTATCTTATCCTCTATTATATCCTATCCTCTATCCTATCCTATTCCCTATCCTATCCTATCCTCTATCCTATCCTCTATCCTATCCTATCCTCTATCCTATCCTATCCTCTATCCTTTCCTCTATCCTATCCTATGCTCTATCCTATCCTATCCTCTATCCTATCCTCTATCCGATCCTCTATCCTATCCTATCCTCTATTATATCCTATCCTCTATCCTATCCTATCCTCTATCCTATCCTATCCTCTATCCTATCCTCTATCCTATCCTATGCTCTATCCTATCCTATCCTCTATCCTATCCTCTATCCGATCCACTATCCTATCCTATCCTCTATTATATCCTATCCTCTATCCTATCCTATCCTCTATCCTATCCTTTCCTCAATCCTATTATATCCTCAATCCTATTATGTCCTCTATCCTATCCTATCCTCTATCCTATCCTATCCTCTACAAGATCCTCTACCCTATCCTATCCTCTATCCTATCCTCTATCCTATCCTGTCCTCTATCCTATCCTATCCTCTATCCTATCCTATCGTCTATCCTATCCTATCCTCTATCCTATCCTACCCTCTTTCCAATCCTATCCTCTATCCTATCCTATCCTCTATCCGATCCTCTATCCTATCCTCTATACCATCCTCTATCCTATCCTATCCTCTATCGGATCCTCTATCCTATCCTATCCTCTATCCTATCCTCTATCCTATCCTCTATCCTATCCTCTATCCTATCCTATCCTCTATCCGATTCTCTATCCTATCCTATCCTCTATACTATCCTATCCTCTATCCTATCCTATCCTCTATCCTATCCTATCCTGTATCCTATCCTCTCCTGTATCCTATCCTACCCTCTTTCCTATCCTATCCTCTATCCTATCCTATCTTCTATCCTATCCTCTCCTGTATCCTATCCTACCCTCTTTCCTATCCTATCCTCTATCCTATCCTATCCTCTATCCTATCCTCTATCCTATCCTCTATCCTATCTTATCCTCTATTATATCCTATCCTCTATCCTATCCTATTCCCTATCCTATCCTATCCTCTATCCTATCCTCTATCCTATCCTCTATCCTATCCTATCCTCTATCCTATACTCTATCCTATCCTCTATCCTATCCTCTATCCTATCCTATGCTCTATCCTATCCTATCCTCTATCCTATCCTCTATCCGATCCTCTATCCTATCCTGTCCTCTATCCTATCCTATCCTTTATCCTATTCTATCCTCTATCCTATCCTTTCCTCAATCCTATTATATCCTCAATCCTATTATGTCCTCTATCCTATCCTATCCTCTATCCTATCCTATCCTTTATAATATTCTATCCTCTATCCTATCCTATCCTCTATCCTATCCTATCCTCTATCCTATCCTATCATCTATCCGATCCTCTATCCTATCCTATCCTCTATCCTATCCTCTATCCTATCCTCTATCCTATCCTATCCTCTTTCCTATCCTATCTTCTATCCTATCCTATCCTCTATCCTATCCTATCCTCTATCCTATCCTATCCTCTATAGTATCCTATCCTCTATCCTATCCTATCCTCTATCCTATCCTATTCTCTATCCTATCCTATCCTCTATCCTATCCTACCCTCTTTCCAATCCTATC
This sequence comes from Halictus rubicundus, assembly GCF_050948215.1. Taxonomy (NCBI): domain Eukaryota; kingdom Metazoa; phylum Arthropoda; class Insecta; order Hymenoptera; family Halictidae; genus Halictus; species Halictus rubicundus. The sequence continues at coordinate 515,222 of NW_027488620.1, forward strand.
CTCTATCCTATCCTATCCTCTATCCGATCCTCTATCCTATCCTAGCCTCTATTTTATCCTATCCTCTATCCTATCCTCTATCGGATCCTCTATCCTATCCTATCCTCTATCCTATAGTATCATCTATCCTATTCTATCCTCTATCCTATCCTCTATCATATCCAACCTCTATCGTATCCTATCCTCTATCCTATCCTATCCTCTATCCTATCCTATCCTCTATGCTAACCTATCCTCTATCCTATCCTATCATCTATCCTATTATATCCTCTATCCTATGCTATCCTCTATCCTATCCTATCCTCTATCCTATCCTATCCTCTATCCTATCCTATCCTCTATCCTATCCTATCCTCTATCCTATCCTATCCTCTATCCTATCCTATCCTCTATCCTATCCTATCCTCTATCCTATCCTATCCTCTATCCTATCCTATCCTCTATCCTATCCTATCCTCTATCCTATCCTATCCTATCCTCTATCCTATCCTATCCTCTATCCTATCCTCTCCTCTATCCTATCCTACCCTCTTTCCAATCCTATCCTCTATCCTATCCTATCCTCTATCGGATCCTCTATCCTATCCTATCCTCTATCCTATCCTCTATCCTATCCTCTATCCTATCCTATCCTCTATCCGATTCTCTATCCTATCCTATCCTCTATACTATCCTATCCTCTATCCTATCCTATCCTCCATCCTATCCTATCCTCTATCCCATCCTCTCCTCTATCCTATCCTACCCTCTTTCCTATCCTATCCTCTATCCTATCCTATCCTCTATCCTATCCTCTATCCTATCCTCTATCCTCTCCTATCCTCTATTATATCCTATCCTCTATCCTATCCTATCCCCTATCCTATCCTATCCTCTATCCTATCCTCTATCCTATCCTCTATCCTATCCTCTATCCTATCTTATCCTCTATTATATCCTATCCTCTATCCTATCCTATTCCCTATCCTATCCTATCCTCTATCCTATCCTCTATCCTATCCTATCCTCTATCCTATCCTATCCTCTATCCTTTCCTCTATCCTATCCTATGCTCTATCCTATCCTATCCTCTATCCTATCCTCTATCCGATCCTCTATCCTATCCTATCCTCTATTATATCCTATCCTCTATCCTATCCTATCCTCTATCCTATCCTATCCTCTATCCTATCCTCTATCCTATCCTATGCTCTATCCTATCCTATCCTCTATCCTATCCTCTATCCGATCCACTATCCTATCCTATCCTCTATTATATCCTATCCTCTATCCTATCCTATCCTCTATCCTATCCTTTCCTCAATCCTATTATATCCTCAATCCTATTATGTCCTCTATCCTATCCTATCCTCTATCCTATCCTATCCTCTACAAGATCCTCTACCCTATCCTATCCTCTATCCTATCCTCTATCCTATCCTGTCCTCTATCCTATCCTATCCTCTATCCTATCCTATCGTCTATCCTATCCTATCCTCTATCCTATCCTACCCTCTTTCCAATCCTATCCTCTATCCTATCCTATCCTCTATCCGATCCTCTATCCTATCCTCTATACCATCCTCTATCCTATCCTATCCTCTATCGGATCCTCTATCCTATCCTATCCTCTATCCTATCCTCTATCCTATCCTCTATCCTATCCTCTATCCTATCCTATCCTCTATCCGATTCTCTATCCTATCCTATCCTCTATACTATCCTATCCTCTATCCTATCCTATCCTCTATCCTATCCTATCCTGTATCCTATCCTCTCCTGTATCCTATCCTACCCTCTTTCCTATCCTATCCTCTATCCTATCCTATCTTCTATCCTATCCTCTCCTGTATCCTATCCTACCCTCTTTCCTATCCTATCCTCTATCCTATCCTATCCTCTATCCTATCCTCTATCCTATCCTCTATCCTATCTTATCCTCTATTATATCCTATCCTCTATCCTATCCTATTCCCTATCCTATCCTATCCTCTATCCTATCCTCTATCCTATCCTCTATCCTATCCTATCCTCTATCCTATACTCTATCCTATCCTCTATCCTATCCTCTATCCTATCCTATGCTCTATCCTATCCTATCCTCTATCCTATCCTCTATCCGATCCTCTATCCTATCCTGTCCTCTATCCTATCCTATCCTTTATCCTATTCTATCCTCTATCCGATCCTCTATCCTATCCTATCCTCTATCCTATCCTCTATCCTATCCTATCCTCTTTCCTATCCTATCTTCTATCCTATCCTATCCTCTATCCTATCCTATCCTCTATCCTATCCTATCCTCTATAGTATCCTATCCTCTATCCTATCCTATCCTCTATCCGATCCTCTATCCTATCCTCTATACCATCCTCTATCCTATCCTATCCTCTATCGGATCCTCTATCCTATCCTATCCTCTATCCTATCCTCTATCCTATCCTCTATCCTATCCTCTATCCTATCCTCTATCCTATCCTCTATCCTATCCTCTATCCTATCCTATCCTCTATCCGATTCTCTATCCTATCCTATCCTCTATACTATCCTATCCTCTATCCTATCCTATCCTCTATCCTATCCTATCCTCTATCCTATCCTCTCCTGTATCCTATCCTACCCTCTTTCCTATCCTATCCTCTATCCTATCCTATCCTCTATCCTATCCTCTATCCTATCCTATCCTCTATCCTATCCTCTCCTGTATCCTATCCTACCCTCTTTCCTATCCTATCCTCTATCCTATCCTCTATCCTATCCTCTATCCTATCTTATCCTCTATTATATCCTATCCTCTATCCTATCCTATTCCCTATCCTATCCTATCCTCTATCCTATCCTCTATCCTATCCTCTATCCTATCCTATCCTCTATCCTATCCTCTATCCTATCCTATCCTCTATCCTATCCTATCCTCTATCCTATCCTATCCTCTATCCGATCCTCTATCCTATCCTATCCTCTATCCTATCCTATCCTCTATCCGATCCTCTATCCTATCCTATCCTCTATCCTATCCTATCCTCTTTCCTATCCTATCTTCTATCCTATCCTATCCTCTATCCTATCCTATCCTCTATCCTATCCTATCCTCTATAGTATCCTATCCTCTATCCTATCCTATCCTCTATCCTATCCTATCCTCTATCCTATCCTATCCTCTATAGTATCCTATCCTCTATCCTATCCTATCCTCTATCCTATCCTATCCTCTATCCTATCCTATCCTCTATCCTATCCTACCCTCTTTCCAATCCTATCCTCTATCCTATCCTATCCTCTATCCGATCCTCTATCCTATCCTAGCCTCTATCAGATCCAATTACCTATCCTATCCTCTATCCTATCCTTTCCTCTATCCTATCCTATCCTCTATCCTATCCTATACTCTATCCGATTCTCTATCCTATCCTATCCTCTATCAGATCCTCTATCCTACCCTATCATCTATCCTATCCTCTATCGTATCCTATCCTATCCTCTATCCTATCCTATCCTCTATCCTATCCTATCCTCTATCCGATCCTCTATCCTATCCTATCCTCTATCCTATCCTCTATCCTATCCTATCCTCTTTCCTATCCTATCTTCTATCCTATCCTATCCTCTATCCTATCCTATAGTCTATCCTATCCTATCCTCTATAGTATCCTATCCTCTATCCTATCCTATCCTCTATCCTATCCTATCCTCTATCCGATCCTCTATCCTATCCTCTATACCATCCTCTATCCTATCCTATCCTCTATCGGATCCTCTATCCTATCCTATCCTCTATCCTATCCTCTATCCTATCCTCTATCCTATCCTCTATCCTATCCTCTATCCTATCCTCTATCCTATCCTATCCTCTATCCGATTCTCTATCCTATCCTATCCTCTATACTATCCTATCCTCTATCCTATCCTATCCTCTATCCTATCCTATCCTCTATCCTATCCTATCCTCTATCCTATCCTCTCCTGTATCCTATCCTACCCTCTTTCCTATCCTATCCTCTATCCTATCCTATCCTCTATCCTATCCTCTATCCTATCCTATCCTCTATCCTATCCTCTCCTGTATCCTATCCTACCCTCTTTCCTATCCTATCCTCTATCCTATCCTCTATCCTATCCTCTATCCTATCTTATCCTCTATTATATCCTATCCTCTATCCTATCCTATTCCCTATCCTATCCTATCCTCTATCCTATCCTCTATCCTATCCTCTATCCTATCCTATCCTCTATCCTATCCTCTATCCTATCCTATCCTCTATCCTATCCTATCCTCTATCCTATCCTATCCTCTATCCGATCCTCTATCCTATCCTATCCTCTATCCTATCCTATCCTCTATCCGATCCTCTATCCTATCCTATCCTCTATCCTATCCTATCCTCTTTCCTATCCTATCTTCTATCCTATCCTATCCTCTATCCTATCCTATCCTCTATCCTATCCTATCCTCTATAGTATCCTATCCTCTATCCTATCCTATCCTCTATCCTATCCTATCCTCTATCCTATCCTATCCTCTATCCTATCCTACCCTCTTTCCAATCCTATCCTCTATCCTATCCTATCCTCTATCCGATCCTCTATCCTATCCTAGCCTCTATCAGATCCAATTACCTATCCTATCCTCTATCCTATCCTTTCCTCTATCCTATCCTATCCTCTATCCTATCCTATACTCTATCCGATTCTCTATCCTATCCTATCCTCTATCAGATCCTCTATCCTACCCTATCATCTATCCTATCCTCTATCGTATCCTATCCTATCCTCTATCCTATCCTATCCTCTATCCTATCCTATCCTCTATCCGATCCTCTATCCTATCCTATCCTCTATCCTATCCTCTATCCTATCCTATCCTCTATCCGATCCTCTATCCTATCCTATCCTCTATCGGATCCTCTATCCTATCCTATCCTCTATCCTATCCTCTATCCTATCCTCTATCCTATCCTCTATCCTATCCTCTATCGTATCCTCTATCCTATCCTATCCTCTATCCGATTCTCTATCCTATCCTATCCTCTATACTATCCTATCCTCTATCCTATCCTATCCTCTATCCTATCCTATCCTCTATCCTATCCTCTCCTGTATCCTATCCTACCCTCTTTCCTATCCTATCCTCTATCCTATCCTATCCTCTATCCTATCCTCTATCCTATCCTATCCTCTATCCTATCCTCTCCTGTATCCTACCCTACCCTCTTTCCTATCCTATCCTCTATCCTATCCTATCCTCTATCCTATCCTATCCTCTATCCTATCCTCTATCCTATCCTCTATCCTATCTTATCCTCTATTATATCCTATCCTCTATCCTATCCTATTCCCTATCCTATCCTATCCTCTATCCTATCCTCTATCCTATCCTCTATCCTATCCTCTATCCTATCCTATCCTCTATCCTATCCTCTATCCTATCCTATCCTCTATCCTATCCTCTATCCTATCCTCTATCCTATCCTCTATCCTATCCTATGCTCTATCCTATCCTATCCTCTATCCTATCCTCTATCCTATCCTATCCTCTATCCGATTCTCTATCCTATCCTATCCTCTATACTATCCTATCCTCTATCCTATCCTATCCTCTATCCTATCCTATCCTCTATCCTATCCTATCCTCTATCCTATCCTCTCCTGTATCCTATCCTACCCTCTTTCCTATCCTATCCTCTATCCTATCCTATCCTCTATCCTATCCTCTATCCTATCCTATCCTCTATCCTATCCTCTCCTGTATCCTATCCTACCCTCTTTCCTATCCTATCCTCTATCCTATCCTATCCTCTATCCTATCCTCTATCCTATCCTCTATCCTATCTTATCCTCTATTATATCCTATCCTCTATCCTATCCTATTCCCTATCCTATCCTATCCTCTATCCTATCCTCTATCCTATCCTCTATCCTATCCTATCCTCTATCCTATCCTCTATCCTATCCTCTATCCTATCCTATCCTCTATCCTATCCTCTATCCTATCCTCTATCCTATCCTATGCTCTATCCTATCCTATCCTCTATCCTATCCTCTATCCGATCCTCTATCCTATCCTATCCTCTATCCTATCCTATCCTTTATCCTATTCTATCCTCTATCCTATCCTTTCCTCAATCCTATTATATCCTCAATCCTATTATGTCCTCTATCCTATCCTATCCTCTATCCTATCCTATCCTTTATCCTATTCTATCCTCTATCCTATCCTATCCTCTATCCTATCCTATCCTCTATCCTATCCTATCCTCTATCCGATCCTCTATCCTATCCTATCCTCTATCCTATCCTATCCTCTTTCCTATCCTATCTTCTATCCTATCCTATCCTCTATCCTATCCTATCCTCTATCCTATCCTATCCTCTATAGTATCCTATCCTCTATCCTATCCTATCCTCTATCCTATCCTATCCTCTATCCTATCCTATCCTCTATCCTATCCTACCCTCTTTCCAATCCTATCCTCTATCCTATCCTATCCTCTATCCTATCCTTTCCTCTATCCTATCCTATCCTCTATCCTATCCTATACTCTATCCGATTCTCTATCCTATCCTATCCTCTATCAGATCCTCTATCCTACCCTATCATCTATCCTATCCTCTATCGTATCCTATCCTATCCTCTATCCTATCCTATCCTCTATCCTATCCTATCCTCTATCCGATCCTCTATCCTATCCTATCCTCTATCCTATCCTCTATCCTATCCTCTATCCTCTCCTATCCTCTATTATATCCTATCCTCTATCCTATCCTATCCCCTATCCTATCCTATCCTCTATCCTATCCTCTATCCTATCCTCTATCATATCCAATCCTCTATCGTATCCTCTATCCTATCCTATCCTCTATCCTATCCTATCCTCCATCCTATCCTATCCTCTATCCTATCCTATCCTCTATCCTATCCTACCCTCTTTCCTATCCTATCCTCTATCCTATCCTATCCTCTATCCTATCCTCTATCCTATCCTATGCTCTATCCTATCCTATCCTCTATCCTATCCTCTATCCGATCCTCTATCCTATCCTATCCTCTATTATATCCTATCCTCTATCCTATGCTATCCTCTATCCTATCCTATCCTCTATCCTATCCTATCCTCTATCCTATCCTATCCTCTATCCTATCCTATCCTCTATCCTATCCTATCCTCTATCCTATCCTATCCTCTATCCTATCCTATCCTCTATCCTATCCTATCCTCTATCCTATCCTATCCTCTATCCTATCCTATCCTCTATCCTATCCTCTCCTCTATCCTATCCTACCCTCTTTCCTATCCTATCCTCTATCCTATCCTATCCTCTATCCTATCCTATCCTATCCTCTATCCTATCCTATCCTCTATCCTATAGTATCATCTATCCTATTCTATCCTCTATCCTATCCTCTATCGTATCCAACCTCTATCGTATCCTATCCTCTATCCTATCCTATCCTCTATCCTATCCTATCCTCTATCCTATCCTATCCTCTATCCTATCCTATCCTCTATCCTATCCTATCCTCTATCCTATCCTATCCTCTATCCTATCCTATCCTATCCTCTATCCTATCCTATCCTCTATCCTATCCTCTCCTCTATCCTATCCTACCCTCTTTCCTATCCTATCCTCTATCCTATCCTATCCTCTATCCTATCCTCTATCCTATCCTCTATCCTCTCCTATCCTCTATTATATCCTATCCTCTATCCTATCCTATCCCCTATCTTATCCTATCCTCTATCCTATCCTCTATCCTATCCTCTATCCTATCCTCTATCCTATCCTCTATCCTATCCTATCCTCTATCCTATCCTCTACCCTATCTTATCCTGTATAATATCGTTTACTCTATCATATCCTATCCTCTATCCTATAGTATCATCTATCCTATTCTATCCTCTATCCTATCCTCTATCATATCCAATCCTCTATCGTATCCTCTATCCTATCCTATCCTCTATCCTATCCTATCCTCCATCCTATCCTATCCTCTATCCTATCCTATCCTCTATCCTATCCTACCCTCTTTCCTATCCTATCCTCTATCCTATCCTATCCTCTATCCTATCCTCTATCCTATCCTATGCTCTATCCTATCCTATCCTCTATCCTATCCTCTATCCGATCCTCTATCCTATCCTATCCTCTATTATATCCTATCCTCTATCCTATGCTATCCTCTATCCTATCCTATCCTCTATCCTATCCTATCCTCTATCCTATCCTATCCTCTATCCTATCCTATCCTCTATACTATCCTATCCTCTATCCTATCCTATCCTCTATCCTATCCTATCCTCTATCCTATCCTATCCTCTATCCTATCCTCTCCTGTATCCTATCCTACCCTCTTTCCTATCCTATCCTCTATCCTATCCTATCCTCTATCCTATCCTCTATCCTATCCTATCCTCTATCCTATCCTCTCCTGTATCCTATCCTACCCTCTTTCCTATCCTATCCTCTATCCTATCCTATCCTCTATCCTATCCTCTATCCTATCCTCTATCCTATCTTATCCTCTATTATATCCTATCCTCTATCCTATCCTATTCCCTATCCTATCCTATCCTCTATCCTATCCTCTATCCTATCCTCTATCCTATCCTATCCTCTATCCTATCCTCTATCCTATCCTCTATCCTATCCTATCCTCTATCCTATCCTCTATCCTATCCTCTATCCTATCCTATGCTCTATCCTATCCTATCCTCTATCCTATCCTCTATCCGATCCTCTATCCTATCCTATCCTCTATCCTATCCTATCCTTTATCCTATTCTATCCTCTATCCTATCCTTTCCTCAATCCTATTATATCCTCAATCCTATTATGTCCTCTATCCTATCCTATCCTCTATCCTATCCTATCCTTTATCCTATTCTATCCTCTATCCTATCCTATCCTCTATCCTATCCTATCCTCTATCCTATCCTATCCTCTATCCGATCCTCTATCCTATCCTATCCTCTATCCTATCCTATCCTCTTTCCTATCCTATCTTCTATCCTATCCTATCCTCTATCCTATCCTATCCTCTATCCTATCCTATCCTCTATAGTATCCTATCCTCTATCCTATCCTATCCTCTATCCTATCCTATCCTCTATCCTATCCTATCCTCTATCCTATCCTACCCTCTTTCCAATCCTATCCTCTATCCTATCCTATCCTCTATCCTATCCTTTCCTCTATCCTATCCTATCCTCTATCCTATCCTATACTCTATCCGATTCTCTATCCTATCCTATCCTCTATCAGATCCTCTATCCTACCCTATCATCTATCCTATCCTCTATCGTATCCTATCCTATCCTCTATCCTATCCTATCCTCTATCCTATCCTATCCTCTATCCGATCCTCTATCCTATCCTATCCTCTATCCTATCCTCTATCCTATCCTCTATCCTCTCCTATCCTCTATTATATCCTATCCTCTATCCTATCCTATCCCCTATCCTATCCTATCCTCTATCCTATCCTCTATCCTATCCTCTATCATATCCAATCCTCTATCGTATCCTCTATCCTATCCTATCCTCTATCCTATCCTATCCTCCATCCTATCCTATCCTCTATCCTATCCTATCCTCTATCCTATCCTACCCTCTTTCCTATCCTATCCTCTATCCTATCCTATCCTCTATCCTATCCTCTATCCTATCCTATGCTCTATCCTATCCTATCCTCTATCCTATCCTCTATCCGATCCTCTATCCTATCCTATCCTCTATTATATCCTATCCTCTATCCTATGCTATCCTCTATCCTATCCTATCCTCTATCCTATCCTATCCTCTATCCTATCCTATCCTCTATCCTATCCTATCCTCTATCCTATCCTATCCTCTATCCTATCCTATCCTCTATCCTATCCTATCCTCTATCCTATCCTATCCTCTATCCTATCCTATCCTCTATCCTATCCTCTCCTCTATCCTATCCTACCCTCTTTCCTATCCTATCCTCTATCCTATCCTATCCTCTATCCTATCCTATCCTATCCTCTATCCTATCCTATCCTCTATCCTATAGTATCATCTATCCTATTCTATCCTCTATCCTATCCTCTATCGTATCCAACCTCTATCGTATCCTATCCTCTATCCTATCCTATCCTCTATCCTATCCTATCCTCTATCCTATCCTATCCTCTATCCTATCCTATCCTCTATCCTATCCTATCCTCTATCCTATCCTATCCTCTATCCTATCCTATCCTCTATCCTATCCTATCCTATCCTCTATCCTATCCTATCCTCTATCCTATCCTCTCCTCTATCCTATCCTACCCTCTTTCCTATCCTATCCTCTATCCTATCCTATCCTCTATCCTATCCTCTATCCTATCCTCTATCCTATCCTCTATCCTCTCCTATCCTCTATTATATCCTATCCTCTATCCTATCCTATCCCCTATCTTATCCTATCCTCTATCCTATCCTCTATCCTATCCTCTATCCTATCCTCTATCCTATCCTCTATCCTATCCTATCCTCTATCCTATCCTCTACCCTATCTTATCCTGTATAATATCGTTTACTCTATCATATCCTATCCTCTATCCTATAGTATCATCTATCCTATTCTATCCTCTATCCTATCCTCTATCATATCCAATCCTCTATCGTATCCTCTATCCTATCCTATCCTCTATCCTATCCTATCCTCCATCCTATCCTATCCTCTATCCTATCCTATCCTCTATCCTATCCTACCCTCTTTCCTATCCTATCCTCTATCCTATCCTATCCTCTATCCTATCCTCTATCCTATCCTATGCTCTATCCTATCCTATCCTCTATCCTATCCTCTATCCGATCCTCTATCCTATCCTATCCTCTATTATATCCTATCCTCTATCCTATGCTATCCTCTATCCTATCCTATCCTCTATCCTATCCTATCCTCTATCCTATCCTATCCTCTATCCTATCCTATCCTCTATCCTATCCTATCCTCTATCCTATCCTATCCTCTATCCTATCCTATCCTCTATCCTATCCTATCCTCTATCCTATCCTATCCTCTATCCTATCCTATCCTCTATCCTATCCTCTCCTCTATCCTATCCTACCCTCTTTCCTATCCTATCCTCTATCCTATCCTATCCTCTTTCCTATCCTCTATCCTATCCTCTATCCTATCCTCTATCCTCTCCTATCCTCTATTATATCCTATCCTCTATCCTATCCTATCCCCTATCCTATCCTATCCTCTATCCTATCCTCTATCCTATCCTCTACCCTATCTTATCCTGTATAATATCGTTTACTCTATCCTATCCTATCCTATCCTCTATCCTATCCTATCCTCTATCCTATCCTCTCCTCTATCCTATCCTACCCTCTTTCCAATCCTATCCTCTATCCTATACTATCCTCTATCGGATCCTCTATCCTATCCTATCCTCTATCCTATCCTCTATCCTATCCTCTATCCTATCCTCTATCCTATCCTATCCTCTATCCGATTCTCTATCCTATCCTATCCTCTATACTATCCTATCCTCTATCCTATCCTATCCTCCATCCTATCCTATCCTCTATCCTATCCTCTCCTCTATCCTATCCTACCCTCTTTCCTATCCTATCCTCTATCCTATCCTATCCTCTATCCTATCCTCTATCCTATCCTCTATCCTCTCCTATCCTCTATTATATCCTATCCTCTATCCTATCCTATCCTCTATCCTATCCTCTATCCTATCCTCTATCCTATCCTCTATCCTATCCTATCCTCTATCCTATCCTCTACCCTATCTTATCCTGTATAATATCGTTTACTCTATCATATCCTATCCTCTATCCTATAGTATCATCTATCCTATTCTATCCTCTATCCTATCCTCTATCATGTCCAATCCTCTATCGTATCCTCTATCCTATCCTATCCTCTATCCTATCCTATCCTCCATCCTATCCTATCCTATCCTCTATCCGATCCTCTATCCTATCCTATCCTCTATTATATCCTATCCTCTATCCTATCCTATCCTGTATCCTATCCTTTCCTCAATCCTATTATATCCTCAATCCTATTATGTCCTCTATCCCATCCTATCCTCTATCCTATCCTATCCTTTATCCTATTCTATCCTCTATCCTATCCTATCCTCCTTCCTATACTATCCTCTTCCTTATCCTATCCTCTATCCTATCCTCTACCCTATCCTATCCTCTATCCTATCCTCTATCCTATCCTATCCTCTATCCTATCCCATCCTCTATCGGATAATATCATCTATCCTGTCCTATCCTCTATCCTATCCTATTCTCTACCCTATCCTATCCTCTATCCCATCCTATCCTATCGTATCCTATCCTCTATCCTATCCTATCCCCTATCCTATCCTATCCTCTATCCTATCCTCTATCCTATCCTCTATCCTATCCTCTATCCTATCGTACCCTCTTTCCTATCCTATCCTCTAGCCTATCCTATCCTCTATCCTATCCTATCCTCCATCCTATCCTATCCTCTATAAGATCCTCTATCCTATCATATCCTCTATCCTATCCTCTATCCTATCCTCTATCCTATCCTCTATCCTATCCTCTATCCTATCCTGTCCTCTATCCTATCCTATCCTCTATCCTATCCTATCCTCTATCCTATCCTATCCTCTATCCTATCCTATCCTCTATACTATCCTATCCTCTATCCTATCCTATCCTCTATCCTATCCTATCCTCTATCCTATCCTATCCTCCATCCTATCCTATCCTCTATCATATCCAATCCTCTATCGTATCCTCTATCCTATCCTATCCTCTATCCTATCCTCTATCCTATCCTATCCTCTATCCTATCCCATCCTCTATCGGATAATATCATCTATCCTGTCCTATCCTCTATCCTATCCTATTCTCTATCCTATCCTATCCTCTATCCCATCCTATCCTATCGTATCCTATCCTCTATCCTATCCTATCCCCTATCCTATCCTATCCTCTATCCTATCCTCTATCCTATCCTCTATCCTATCCTCTATCCTATCCTCTATCCTATCCTATCCTCTATCGTATCCTCTACCCTATCTTATCCTGTATAATATCGTTTACTCTATCATATCCTATCCTCTATCCTATAGTATCATCTATCCTATTCTATCCTCTATCCTATCCTCTATCATATCCAATCCTCTATCGTATCCTCTATCCTATCCTATCCTCTATCCTATCCTATCCTCCATCCTATCCTATCCTCTATCCTATCCTATCCTCTATCCTATCCTACCCTCTTTCCTATCCTATCCTCTATCCTATCCTATCCTCTATCCTATCCTCTATCCTATCCTATGCTCTATCCTATCCTATCCTCTATCCTATCCTATCCTCTATCCTATCCTATCCTCTATCCTATCCTATCCTCTATCCTATCCTATCCTCTATCCTATCCTATCCTATCCTCTATCCTATCCTATCCTCTATCCTATCCTCTCCTCTATCCTATCCTACCCTCTTTCCTATCCTATCCTCTATCCTATCCTATCCTCTATCCTATCCTCTATCCTATCCTCTATCCTCTCCTATCCTCTATTATATCCTATCCTCTATCCTATCCTATCCCCTATCCTATCCTATCCTCTATCCTATCCTCTATCCTATCCTCTATCCTATCCTCTATCCTATCCTCTATCCTATCCTATCCTCTATCCTATCCTCTACCCTATCTTATCCTGTATAATATCGTTTACTCTATCATATCCTATCCTCTATCCTATAGTATCATCTATCCTATTCTATCCTCTATCCTATCCTCTATCATATCCAATCCTCTATCGTATCCTCTATCCTATCCTATCCTCTATCCTATCCTATCCTCCATCCTATCCTATCCTCTATCCTATCCTATCCTCTATCCTATCCTACCCTCTTTCCTATCCTATCCTCTATCCTATCCTATCCTCTATCCTATCCTCTATCCTATCCTATGCTCTATCCTATCCTATCCTCTATCCTATCCTCTATCCGATCCTCTATCCTATCCTATCCTCTATTATATCCTATCCTCTATCCTATGCTATCCTCTATCCTATCCTATCCTCTATCCTATCCTATCCTCTATCCTATCCTATCCTCTATCCTATCCTATCCTCTATCCTATCCTATCCTCTATCCTATCCTATCCTCTATCCTATCCTATCCTCTATCCTATCCTATCCTCTATCCTATCCCATCCTCTATCCTATCCTCTCCTCTATCCTATCCTACCCTCTTTCCTATCCTATCCTCTATCCTATCCTATCCTCTTTCCTATCCTCTATCCTATCCTCTATCCTATCCTCTATCCTCTCCTATCCTCTATTATATCCTATCCTCTATCCTATCCTATCCCCTATCCTATCCTATCCTCTATCCTATCCTCTATCCTATCCTCTACCCTATCTTATCCTGTATAATATCGTTTACTCTATCCTATCCTATCCTATCCTCTATCCTATCCTATCCTCTATCCTATCCTCTCCTCTATCCTATCCTACCCTCTTTCCAATCCTATCCTCTATCCTATACTATCCTCTATCGGATCCTCTATCCTATCCTATCCTCTATCCTATCCTCTATCCTATCCTCTATCCTATCCTCTATCCTATCCTCTATCCTATCCTATCCTCTATCCGATTCTCTATCCTATCCTATCCTCTATACTATCCTATCCTCTATCCTATCCTATCCTCCATCCTATCCTATCCTCTATCCTATCCTCTCCTCTATCCTATCCTACCCTCTTTCCTATCCTATCCTCTATCCTATCCTATCCTCTATCCTATCCTCTATCCTATCCTCTATCCTCTCCTATCCTCTATTATATCCTATCCTCTATCCTATCCTATCCCCTATCCTCTATCCTATCCTCTATCCTATCCTCTATCCTATCCTCTATCCTATCCTCTATCCTATCCTATCCTCTATCCTATCCTCTACCCTATCTTATCCTGTATAATATCGTTTACTCTATCATATCCTATCCTCTATCCTATAGTATCATCTATCCTATTCTATCCTCTATCCTATCCTCTATCATGTCCAATCCTCTATCGTATCCTCTATCCTATCCTATCCTCTATCCTATCCTATCCTCCATCCTATCCTATCCTATCCTCTATCCGATCCTCTATCCTATCCTATCCTCTATTATATCCTATCCTCTATCCTATCCTATCCTGTATCCTATCCTTTCCTCAATCCTATTATATCCTCAATCCTATTATGTCCTCTATCCCATCCTATCCTCTATCCTATCCTATCCTTTATCCTATTCTATCCTCTATCCTATCCTATCCTCCTTCCTATACTATCCTCTTCCTTATCCTATCCTCTATCCTATCCTCTACCCTATCCTATCCTCTATCCTATCCTATCCTCTATCCTATCGTACCCTCTTTCCTATCCTATCCTCTAGCCTATCCTATCCTCTATCCTATCCTATCCTCCATCCTATCCTATCCTCTATAAGATCCTCTATCCTATCATATCCTCTATCCTATCCTCTATCCTATCCTCTATCCTATCCTTTATCCTATCCTCTATCCTATCCTGTCCTCTATCCTATCCTATCCTCTATCCTATCCTATCCTCTATCCTATCCTATCCTCTATCCTATCCTATCCTCTATACTATCCTATCCTCTATCCTATCCTATCCTCTATCCTATCCTATCCTCTATCCTATCCTATCCTCCATCCTATCCTATCCTCTATCATATCCAATCCTCTATCGTATCCTCTATCCTATCCTATCCTCTATCCTATCCTCTATCCTATCCTATCCTCTATCCTATCCCATCCTCTATCGGATAATATCATCTATCCTGTCCTATCCTCTATCCTATCCTATTCTCTATCCTATCCTATCCTCTATCCCATCCTATCCTATCGTATCCTATCCTCTATCCTAGCCTATCCTCTATCCGATCCTCTATCCTATCCTATGCTCTATTATAACCTATCCTCTATCCTATCCTATCCTATCCTCTATCCTATCCTATCCTCTATCCTATCCTATCCTCTTTCCTATCCTATCCTCTATCCTATCCTATCCTCTATCCTATCCTATCATCTATCCTATCCTATCCTCTATCCCATCCTATCCTCTATCCTATCCTATCCTCTATCCCATCCTATCCTCTATCCTATCCTATCCTCTATCCTATCCTATCCTCTATCCTATCCTATCCTCAATCCGATCCCCTATCCTATCCTATCCCCTATCCTATCCTATCCTCTATCCTATCCTCTATCCTATCCTCTATCCGATCCTCTATCCTATTATATCCTCTATCCTATCCTCTACCCTATCCTCTATCCTATTATATCCTCTATCCTATCCTCTACCCTATCCCATCCTCTATAATATCGTTTACTCTATCATATCCTATCCTCTATCCTATATTATCATCTATCCTATTCTATCCTCTATCCTATCCTCTATCGTATCCAATCCTCTATCGTATCCTCTATCCTATCCTATCCTCTATCCTATCCTTTCCTCAATCCTATTATATCCTCTATCCTATCCTATCCTCTATCCTATCCTATCCTCTATCCTATCCTATCCTCTATCCTATCCTATCCTCTATCCTATCCTATCCTCTATCCTATCCTATCCTCTATCCTATCCTCTATCCTATCCTCTATCCTATCCTGTCCTCTATCCTATCCTATCCTCTATCCTATCCTATCGTCTATCCTATCCTATCCTCTATCCTCTCCTATCCTCTATCCTATCCTATCCTCTATGCTATCCTATCCTCTATCCTATCCTATCCTCTATCCTATCCTATCCTCTTTCCTATCCTACCCTCTTTCCTATCCTATCCTCTATCCTATCCTATCCTCTATCATATCGTATCCTCTATCCTATCCTATCCTCTATCCTATCCTATCCTCTATCCGATCCTCTATCCTATCCTATTCTCTATTATATCCTATCCTCTATCCTATCCTATCCTCTATCCTATCCTATCCTCTTTCCTATCCTATCCTCTATCCTATCCTATCCTCTATCCTATCCTATCCTCTATCAAATCCTATCCTCTATCCTATCCTATCCTCTATCCTATCCAATTACCTATCCGATCCTCTATCCTATCCTATCCTCTATCAGATCCTCTATCCTATCCTCTATCAGATCCTCTATCCTATCCTATCATCTATACTATCCTCTATCGTATCCTATCCTATCCTCTATCCTATCATATCCTCTACCCTATCCTATCCTCTATCCTATCCTATCCTCTATCCTATCCTACCCTCTTTCCTATCCTATCCCCTATCCTATCCTGTCCTCTATCCTATCCTATCCTCTATCCTATCCTATCGTCTATCCTATCCTCTCCTCTATCCTATCCTACCCTCTTTCCAATCCTATCCTCTATCCTATGCTATCCTCTATCCTATCCTATCCTCTATCCTATCCTATCCTCTATCCTATCCTATCCTCTATCCTATCCTATCCTCTATCCTATCCTATCCTCTATCCTATCCTCTATCCTATCCTGTCCTCTATCCTATCCTATCCTCTATCCTATCCTATCGTCTATCCTATCCTATCCTCTATCCTCTCCTATCCTCTATCCTATCCTATCCTCTATGCTATCCTATCCTCTATCCTATCCTATCCTCTATCCTATCCTATCCTCTTTCCTATCCTACCCTCTTTCCTATCCTATCCTCTATCCTATCCTATCCTCTATCATATCGTATCCTCTATCCTATCCTATCCTCTATCCGATCCTCTATCCTATCCTATTCTCTATTATATCCTATCCTCTATCCTATCCTATCCTCTATCCTATCCTATCCTCTTTCCTATCCTATCCTCTATCCTATCCTATTATCTATCCTATCCTATCCTCTATCAAATCCTATCCTCTATCCTATCCTATCCTCTATGCTATCCTATCCTCTATCCTATCCTATCCTCTATCCTATCCTATCCTCTTTCCTATCCTACCCTCTTTCCTATCCTATCCTCTATCCTATCCTATCCTCTATCATATCGTATCCTCTATCCTATCCTATCCTCTATCCGATCCTCTATCCTATCCTATTCTCTATTATATCCTATCCTCTATCCTATCCTATCCTCTATCCTATCCTATCCTCTTTCCTATCCTATCCTCTATCCTATCCTATTATCTATCCTATCCTATCCTCTATCAAATCCTATCCTCTATCCTATCCTATCCTCTATCCTATCCTATCCTATATCCTATATTATCATCTATCCTATTCTATCCTCTATCCTATCCTCTATCATATCCAATCCTCTATCGTATCCTCTATCCTATCCTATCCTCTATCCTATCCTCTATCCTATCCTCTATCCTATCCTGTCCTCTATCCTATCCTATCCTCTATCCTATCCTATCGTCTATCCTATCCTATCCTCTATCCTCTCCTATCCTCTATCCTATCCTATCCTCTGTGCTATCCTATCCTCTATCCTATCCTATCCTCTATCCTATCCTATCCTCTTTCCTATCCTACCCTCTTTCCTATCCTATCCTCTATCCTATCCTATCCTCTATCATATCGTATCCTCTATCCTATCCTATCCTCCATCCTATCCTATCCTCTATCGTATAATCTATCCTCAATCCTATCCTCTATCCTATCCTCTATCCTATCCTATCCTATCCTATCCTCTATCCTATCCTATCCTCTATCCTATCCTATCCTCTACCCTATCCTATCCTCTATCCTATCCTATCCTCTATCCTATCCTATCATCTATCCTCTCCTATCCTCTATCCTATCCTCTATCCTATCCTCCATCCTATCCTATCCTCTATCGTATAATCTATCCTCAATCCTATCCTCTATCCTATCCAATCCTATATCCTATACTCTATCCTATCCTATCCTCTATCCTATCCTATCCTATCCTATCCTCTGTCCTATCCTATCCTCTATAATATCCTATCCTCTATCCTATCCTATCCTCTATCCTATTCTCTCCTCTATCCTATCCTATCCTCTATCCTATCCTATCCTCTATCCTATCCTATCCTCTATCCTATCCTATCCTCTATCCTGTCCTATCCTCTATCCTATCCTCTATCCTATCCTGTCCTCTATCCTATCCTATCCTCTATCCTATCCAATCGTCTATCCTATCCTATCCTCTATCCTCTCCTATCCTCTATCCTATCCTATCCTCTATCCTATCCTATCCTCTTTCCTATCCTACCCTCTTTCCTATCCTATCCTCTATCCTATCCTATCCTCTATCATATCGTATCCTCTATCCTATCCTATCCTCTATCCTATCCTATCCTCTATCCGATCCTCTATCCTATCCTATTCTCTATTATATCCTATCCTCTATCCTATCCTATCCTCTATCCTATCCTATCCTCTTTCCTATCCTATCCTCTATCCTATCCTATCCTCTATCCTATCCTATCCTCTATCAAATCCTATCCTCTATCCTATCCTATCCTCTATCCTATCCTATCCTCTATCCTATATTATCATCTATCCTATTCTATCCTCTATCCTATCCTCTATCATATCCAATCCTCTATCGTATCCTCTATCCTATCCTATCCTCTATCAAATCCTATCCTCTATCATATCCAATCCTCTATCCTATCCTCTATCCTATCCTATCATCTATCCTATCCTATCCTCTATCCTCTCCTATCCTCTATCCTATCCTATCCTCTGTGCTATCCTATCCTCTATCCTATCCTATCCTCTATCCTATCCTATCCTCTTTCCTATCCTACCCTCTTTCCTATCCTATCCTCTATCCTATCCTATCCTCTATCATATCGTATCCTCTATCCTATCCTATCCTCCATCCTATCCTATCCTCTATCGTATAATCTATCCTCAATCCTATCCTCTATCCTATCCAATCCTATATCCTATACTCTATCCTATCCTATCCTCTATCCTATCCTATCCTATCCTATCCTCTATCCTATCCTATCCTCTATAATATCCTATCCTCTATCCTATCCTATTCTCTATCCTATCCTATCCTCTATCCTATCCTATCCTCTATCCTATCCTATCCTCTATCCTATCCTATCCTCTATCCTATCCTATCCTCTATCCTATCCTATCCTCTATCCTATCCTATCCTCTATCCTATCCTATCCTCTATCCTATCCTATCCTCTATCCTATCCTATCCTCTATCCTATCCTATCCTCTATCCTATCCTCTATCCTATCCTGTCCTCTATCCTATCCTATCCTCTATCCTATCCTATCGTCTATCCTATCCTATCCTCTATCCTCTCCTATCCTCTATCCTATCCTATCCTCTATGCTATCCTATCCTCTATCCTATCCTATCCTCTATCCTATCCTATCCTCTATCCTATATTATCATCTATCCTATTCTATCCTCTATCCTATCCTCTATCATATCCAATCCTCTATCGTATCCTCCATCCTATCCTATCCTCTATCCTATCCTGTCCTCTATCCTATCCTATCCTCTATCCTATCCTATCATCTATCCTATCCTATCCTCTATCCTCTCCTATCCTCTATCCTATCCTATCCTCTGTGCTATCCTATCCTCTATCCTATCCTATCCTCTATCCTATCCTATCCTCTTTCCTATCCTACCCTCTTTCCTATCCTATCCTCCATCCTATCCTATCCTCTATCATATCGTATCCTCTATCCTATCCTATCCTCCATCCTATCCTATCCTCTATCGTATAATCTATCCTCAATCCTATCCTCTATCCTATCCAATCCTATATCCTATACTCTATCCTATCCTATCCTCTATCCTATCCTATCCTATCCTATCCTCTATCCTATCCTATCCTCTATAATATCCTATCCTCTATCCTATCCTATCCTCTATCCGATCCTCTATCCTATCCTATTCTCTATTATATCCTATCCTCTATCCTATCCTATCCTCTATCCTATCCTATCCTCTTTCCTATCCTATCCTCTATCCTATCCTCTCCTCTATCCTATCCTATCCTCTATCAAATCCTATCCTCTATCCTATCCTATCCTCTATCCTATCCAATTACCTATCCGATCCTCTATCCTATCCTATCCTCTATCAGATCCTCTATCCTATCCTCTATCAGATCCTCTATCCTATCCTATCATCTATACTATCCTCTATCGTATCCTATCCTATCCTCTATCCTATCATATCCTCTACCCTATCCTATCCTCTATCCTATCCTATCCTCTATCCTATCCTACCCTCTTTCCTATCCTATCCCCTATCCTATCCTGTCCTCTATCCTATCCTATCCTCTATCCTATCCTATCGTCTATCCTATCCTCTCCTCTATCCTATCCTACCCTCTTTCCAATCCTATCCTCTATCCTATGCTATCCTCTATCCTATCCTATCCTCTATCCTATCCTATCCTCTATCCTATCCTATCCTCTATCCTATCCTATCCTCTATCCTATCCTCTATCCTATCCTGTCCTCTATCCTATCCTATCCTCTATCCTATCCTATCGTCTATCCTATCCTATCCTCTATCCTCTCCTATCCTCTATCCTATCCTATCCTCTATGCTATCCTATCCTCTATCCTATCCTATCCTCTATCCTATCCTATCCTCTTTCCTATCCTACCCTCTTTCCTATCCTATCCTCTATCCTATCCTATCCTCTATCATATCGTATCCTCTATCCTATCCTATCCTCTATCCGATCCTCTATCCTATCCTATTCTCTATTATATCCTATCCTCTATCCTATCCTATCCTCTATCCTATCCTATCCTCTTTCCTATCCTATCCTCTATCCTATCCTATTATCTATCCTATCCTATCCTCTATCAAATCCTATCCTCTATCCTATCCTATCCTCTATCCTATCCTATCCTATATCCTATATTATCATCTATCCTATTCTATCCTCTATCCTATCCTCTATCATATCCAATCCTCTATCGTATCCTCTATCCTATCCTATCCTCTATCCTATCCTCTATCCTATCCTCTATCCTATCCTGTCCTCTATCCTATCCTATCCTCTATCCTATCCTATCGTCTATCCTATCCTATCCTCTATCCTCTCCTATCCTCTATCCTATCCTATCCTCTGTGCTATCCTATCCTCTATCCTATCCTATCCTCTATCCTATCCTATCCTCTTTCCTATCCTACCCTCTTTCCTATCCTATCCTCTATCCTATCCTATCCTCTATCATATCGTATCCTCTATCCTATCCTATCCTCCATCCTATCCTATCCTCTATCGTATAATCTATCCTCAATCCTATCCTCTATCCTATCCTCTATCCTATCCTATCCTATCCTATCCTCTATCCTATCCTATCCTCTATCCTATCCTATCCTCTACCCTATCCTATCCTCTATCCTATCCTATCCTCTATCCTATCCTATCATCTATCCTCTCCTATCCTCTATCCTATCCTCTATCCTATCCTCCATCCTATCCTATCCTCTATCGTATAATCTATCCTCAATCCTATCCTCTATCCTATCCAATCCTATATCCTATACTCTATCCTATCCTATCCTCTATCCTATCCTATCCTATCCTATCCTCTGTCCTATCCTATCCTCTATAATATCCTATCCTCTATCCTATCCTATCCTCTATCCTATCCTCTCCTCTATCCTATCCTATCCTCTATCCTATCCTATCCTCTATCCTATCCTATCCTCTATCCTATCCTATCCTCTATCCTGTCCTATCCTCTATCCTATCCTCTATCCTATCCTGTCCTCTATCCTATCCTATCCTCTATCCTATCCAATCGTCTATCCTATCCTATCCTCTATCCTCTCCTATCCTCTATCCTATCCTATCCTCTATCCTATCCTATCCTCTTTCCTATCCTACCCTCTTTCCTATCCTATCCTCTATCCTATCCTATCCTCTATCATATCGTATCCTCTATCCTATCCTATCCTCTATCCTATCCTATCCTCTATCCGATCCTCTATCCTATCCTATTCTCTATTATATCCTATCCTCTATCCTATCCTATCCTCTATCCTATCCTATCCTCTTTCCTATCCTATCCTCTATCCTATCCTATCCTCTATCCTATCCTATCCTCTATCAAATCCTATCCTCTATCCTATCCTATCCTCTATCCTATCCTATCCTCTATCCTATATTATCATCTATCCTATTCTATCCTCTATCCTATCCTCTATCATATCCAATCCTCTATCGTATCCTCTATCCTATCCTATCCTCTATCAAATCCTATCCTCTATCATATCCAATCCTCTATCCTATCCTCTATCCTATCCTATCATCTATCCTATCCTATCCTCTATCCTATCCTATCCTCTGTGCTATCCTATCCTCTATCCTATCCTATCCTCTATCCTATCCTATCCTCTTTCCTATCCTACCCTCTTTCCTATCCTATCCTCTATCCTATCCTATCCTCTATCATATCGTATCCTCTATCCTATCCTATCCTCCATCCTATCCTATCCTCTATCGTATAATCTATCCTCAATCCTATCCTCTATCCTATCCAATCCTATATCCTATACTCTATCCTATCCTATCCTCTATAATATCCTATCCTCTATCCTATCCTATTCTCTATCCTATCCTATCCTCTATCCTATCCTATCCTCTATCCTATCCTATCCTCTATCCTATCCTATCCTCTATCCTATCCTATCCTCTATCCTATCCTATCCTCTATCCTATCCTATCCTCTATCCTATCCTATCCTCTATCCTATCCTATCCTCTATCCTATCCTATCCTCTATCCTATCCTATCCTCTATCCTATCCTCTATCCTATCCTGTCCTCTATCCTATCCTATCCTCTATCCTATCCTATCGTCCATCCTATCCTATCCTCTATCCTCTCCTATCCTCTATCCTATCCTATCCTCTATGCTATCCTATCCTCTATCCTATCCTATCCTCTATCCTATCCTATCCTCTATCCTATATTATCATCTATCCTATTCTATCCTCTATCCTATCCTCTATCATATCCAATCCTCTATCGTATCCTCCATCCTATCCTATCCTCTATCCTATCCTGTCCTCTATCCTATCCTATCCTCTATCCTATCCTATCATCTATCCTATCCTATCCTCTATCCTCTCCTATCCTCTATCCTATCCTATCCTCTGTGCTATCCTATCCTCTATCCTATCCTATCCTCTATCCTATCCTATCCTCTTTCCTATCCTACCCTCTTTCCTATCCTATCCTCCATCCTATCCTATCCTCTATCATATCGTATCCTCTATCCTATCCTATCCTCCATCCTATCCTATCCTCTATCGTATAATCTATCCTCAATCCTATCCTCTATCCTATCCAATCCTATATCCTATACTCTATCCTATCCTATCCTCTATCCTATCCTATCCTATCCTATCCTCTATCCTATCCTATCCTCTATAATATCCTATCCTCTATCCTATCCTATCCTCTATCCTATCCTATCCTCTATCCTATCCTATCCTCTATCCTATCCTATCCTCTATCCGATCCTCTATCCTATCCTATTCTCTATTATATCCTATCCTCTATCCTAGCCTATCCTCTATCCTATCCTATCCTCAATCCTATCCTATCCTCCATCATATTCTATCCTCTATCCTATCCTATCCTCTATCCCATCCTACCCTCTATCCCATCCTATCCTCTATCCTATACTAGCCTCTACCTTATCCTATCCTCTATCCTATCCAATTACCTATCCGATCCACTATCCTATCCTATCCAATCCACTATCCGATCCTCTATCCTATTCTATCCTCTATCCTATCCTATCCTCTATCCTATCCTCTCCTCTGTCCTATTCTCTATCCTATCCTATCCTCTATCCTATCCTCTATCCTATTCTCTATCCTATCCTATCCTCTATCGTCTCCTATCTTCTATACAATCCAATCCACTACCCAATCCTCTATCCTCTCCTATCCTCCATCCTATCCTATCCTCTATCGTATAATCTATCCTCAATCCTATCCTCTATCCTATCCAATCCTATATCCTATACTCTATCCTATCCTATCCTCTATCCTATCCTATCCTATCCTATCCTATCCTCTATCCTATCCTATCCTCTATCCTATCCTATCCTCTATCCTATCCCATCCTCTATCCTATCCTATCCTCTATCAAATCCTATCCTCTATCCTATACTATCCTCTATCCTATCCTATCCTCTATCCTATATTATCATCTATCCTATTCTATCCTCTATCCTATCCTCTATCATATCCAATCCTCTATCGTATCCTCCATCCTATCCTATCCTCTATCCTATCCTCTATCCTATCCTGTCCTCTATCCTATCCTATCCTCTATCCTATCCTATCATCTATCCTATCCTATCCTCTATCCTCTCCTATCCTCTATCCTATCCTATCCTCTGTGCTATCCTATCCTCTATCCTATCCTATCCTCTATCCTATCCTATCCTCTTTCCTATCCTACCCTCTTTCCTATCCTATCCTCTATCCTATCCTATCCTCTATCATATCGTATCCTCTATCCTATCCTATCCTCCATCCTATCCTATCCTCAATCCTATCCTCTATCCTATCCAATCCTATATCCTATACTATATCCTATCCTATCCTCTATCCTATCCTATCCTATCCTATCCTATCCTCTATCCTATCCTATCCTCTATAATATCCTATCCTCTATCCTATCCTATCCTCTACCCTATCCTATCCTCTATCCTATCCTATCCTCTATCCTATCCCATCCTCTATCCTATCCTATCCTCTATCCTATCCTATCCTCTATCGTCTCCTATCCTCCATACTATCCTATCCTCTATCCTATCTGATCCCCTATCCTATCCTCTATCCTATCCTGTCCTATCCTCTATCCTATCCTATCCTATCCTCTATACTATCCTATCCTCTATCCTATTCTATCCTCTATCCTATCCTATCCTATCCTCTATCCTATCCTATCCACTATCCTATCCTATCCTATCCTCTATCCTATCCTATCCTCTATCCTATTCTATATTATATCCGATCCTATCCGATCCTCTATCTTATCCTATCCTCTATCCTATCCTATCCTCTATCCTATCCTATCCTCTATCCTATCCAATCCCCTAGACTTTCCTCTATTCGATCCTCTCCTCTACAATATCGTATCCTCTATACTATCCTGTCCTCTATCCAATAATATCATCCATCCTATCCTCTTCTCTATCCTACCCTATCCTATCCTCTATCCTATCCTATCCTCTATCCTATCCTATCCTCTATCCTATCCTATCCTCTATCCTATCCTATCCTCTATCCTATCCTATCCTCTACCCTATCCTATCCTCTATCCTATCCTATCCTCTATCCTATCCTATCATCTATCCTATCCTATCCTCTATCCTATCCTCTATCCTATTCTCTATCCTATCCTATCCTCTGTCCTATTCTCTATCCCATCCTATCCTCTATCCTATCCTCTATCCTATTCTCTATCCTATCCTATCCTCTATCGTCTCCTATCTTCTATACAATCCAATCCCCTACCCAATCCTCTATCCTCTCCTATCCTCTATCCTATCCTATCCTCTATCGTATTCTATCCTCTATCCTATCCAATCCCCTATCCAATCCTCTATCCTCTCCTATCCTCTATCCTATCCTATCCTCTATCCTATCCTATCCTCTATCGTATAATCTATCCTCAATCCTATCCTCTATCCTATCCAATCCTATATCCTATACTCTATCCTATCCTATCCTCTATCCTATCCTATCCTCTATCCTATCCTATCCTCTACCCTATCCTAAGCTATCCTATCCTCTATCCTATCCTATCCTCTAGCCTATCGTATCATCTGTCCTATCCTATCCTCTATACTATCCTATCATATCCTCTATCCTATCCATTCCTCTATCCTATCCTATTCTCTAACCTACCCTATCCTATCCTCTATCGTCTCCTATCCTCTATCCTATCCTATCCTCTATCCTATCCTATCCTCTATCCTATCCTATCCTATCCTCTATCGTATCCTATCCTCTATCCTATCCTCTATCCTATTCTCTATCCTATCCTATACTCTATCGTCTCCTATCTTCTATACAATCCAATCACCTATCCAGTCCTCTATCCTTTCCTATCCTCTATCCTATCCTATCCTCTATCGTATAATCTATCCTCAATCCTATCCTCTATCCTATCCAATCCTATATCCTATACTCTATCCTATCCTATCTTCTATCCTATCCTATCCTCTGTCCTATCCGAAGCTATCCTATCCTCTATCCTATCCTATCCTATCCTCTATCCTATCCTATCCTCTATCCTATCCTATCCTCTATCCTATCCTATCCTCTATCCTATCCTATCCTCTATCCTATCCTATCCTCTATCCTATCCTATCCTCTATCCTATCCTATCCTCTATCCTATCCTATCCTCTATCCTATCCTATCCTCTATAATATCGTATCCTATATCATATCCTATACTCTTTCCTATAATATCATCTATCCTATCCTATTCTCTATCCTATCCTATCCTATCCTCTATCGTCTCCTATCCTCTATCCTATCCTATCTTCTATCCTATCCTATCATCTATCCTATCCTATCCTCTATCCTATCCTCTATCCTATTCTCTATCCTATCCTATCCTCTGTCCTATTCTCTATCCTATCCTATCCTCTATCCCATCCTCTATCCTATTATCTATCCTATCCTATACTCTATCGTCTCCTATCTTCTATACAATCCAATCCCCTATCCAATCCTCTATCCTCTCCTATCCTCTATCCTATCCTATCCTCTATCGTATAATCTATCCTCAATCCTATCCTCTATCCTATCCAATCCTATATCCTATACTCTATCCTATCCTATCCTCTATCCTATCCTATCCTCTATCCTATCCTATCCTCTACCCTATCCTAAGCTATCCTATCCTCTATCCTATCCTATCCTCTAGCCTATCGTATCATCTGTCCTATCCTATCCTCTATACTATCCTATCATATCCTCTATCCTATCCATTCCTCTATCCTATCCTATTCTCTAACCTACCCTATCCTATCCTCTATCGTCTCCTATCCTCTATCCTATCCTATCCTCTATCCTATCCTATCCTCTATCCTATCCTATCCTATCCTCTATCGTATCCTATCCTCTATCCTATCCTATCCTCTATCCTATCCAATCCTATATCCTATACTCTATCCTATCCTATCCTCTATCCTATCCTATCCTCTATCCTATCCTATCCTCTATCCTATCCTATCCTCTGTCCTATCCTATCCTCTATCCTATCCTATCCTCTATCGTCTCCTATCCTCTATCCTATCCTATCCTCTATCCTATCCTATCATCTATCCTATCCTATCCTCTATCCTATCCTCTATCCTATTCTCTATCCTATCCTATCCTCTATCCTATTCTCTATCCCATCCTATCCTCTATCCTATCCTCTATCCTATCCTATCATCTATCCTATCCTATCCTCTATCCTATCCTCTATCCTATTCTCTATTCTATCCTATCCTCTGTCCTATTCTCTATCCTATCCTATCCTCTATCCTATCCTCTATACTATTCTCTATCCTATCCTATCCTCTATCCTATCCTATCCTCTATAATATCGTATCCTATATCATATCCTATACTCTTTCCTATAATATCATCTATCCTATCCTATTCTCTATCCTATCCTATCTTATCCTCTATCGTCTCCTATCCTCTATCCTATTCTATCCTCTATCCTACCCAATCCCCTATCCTATCCTCTATCCAATCCTATCCTCTATCCAATCCTATCCGCTATCCTATCCTATCCTCTATCCTATCCAATCCTCTATCCTATCCTATCCTCCATCCTATCCTATCCTATCCTCTATAGTCTATCAATCCTCTATCCTATCCTATCCTCTATCCTATTCTATCCTCTATCCTTCCCAATCCCCTATCCTATCCTCTATCCAATCCTATTCTCTATCCAATCCTATCCTCTATCCTATCCTATACTCTATCGTCTCCTATCTTCTATACAATCCAATCCCCTACCCAATCCTCTATCCTCTCCTATCCTCTATCCTATCCTATCCTCTATCGTATAATCTATCCTCAATCCTATCCTCTATCCTATCGAATCCTATATCCTATACTCTATCCTATCCTATCCTCTATCTTATCCTATCCTACCCTATCCTCTATCATATCCTATACTCTATCCTATCCTATCCTCTATCTTATCCTATCCTATCCTGTCCTCTATCCTATCCTATCCTCTATCCTAACCTATCCTCTATCCTATCCTATCCTCTATCCTATCCTAGCCTCTATCCTATCCTATCCTCCATCCTATCCTATCCTATCCTCTATCGTCTCCTATCCTCTATCCTATCCTATCCTCTATCCTATTCTATCCTCTATCCTTCCCAATCCCCTATCCTATCCTCTATCCAATCCTATTCTCTATCCAATCCTATCCTCTATCCTATCCTATACTCTATCGTCTCCTATCTTCTATACAATCCAATCCCCTACCCAATCCTCTATCCTATCCTATCCTCTATCGTATAATCTATCCTCAATCCTATCCTCTATCCTATCCAATCCTATATCCTATACTCTATCCTATCCTATCTTCTATCCTATCCTATCCTCTGTCCTATCCGAAGCTATCCTATCCTCTATCCTATCCTATCCTCTATCCTATCCTATCCTCTATCCTATCGTATCATCTATCCTATCCTATCCTCTATACTATCCTATCCTATCCTCTATCCTATCCAATCCTCTATCCTATCCTATTCTCTAACCTATCCTATCCTATCCTCTATCGTCTCCTATCCTCTATCCTATCCTATCCTCTATCCTATCCAATCCCCTATCCTATCCTCTATCCTATCCTATCCTATCCTCTATCCTATCCTATCTTCTATCCTATCCTATCCTCTATCCTATCCTATCATATCCTCTATCCTATCCAATCCCCTATCCTATCCACTATCCTATCCTCAATCCTATCCTATCCTCTATCTTATCCTATCCTCTATCCTATCCTATCGTCTATCCTATCCTATCCTATCCGCTATCCTATACCATCCTCTATCGTATCCTATCCTCTATCCGATCCTATCCTCTATCGTATCCTAATCTCTATCCTATCCTATTCTGTATCCTATACTCTACCCTATCCTGTCCTCTATCCTATCCTATCCTCTATCCCATAATATCATCTATCCTATACTATTCTCTATCCTATCCTCTACCCTACCCTATCCCCTATCCTATCCTATCATCTATCCTATCCTATCCTCTATCATATCCTATTCTCTATCCTATCCTATCCTATCCTCTATCCTATCCTATGCTCTATCCTATAATATCATCTATCCTATACTATTCTCTATCCTATCTTATCCTCTATCCTATACTATCCTCTATCGTCTCCTATCCTCTATCCTATCCAATCACCTATCCTATCCTCTAACCGATCCTATCCTCTATCCTATCCTATCCTCTATCCTATAATATCATCTATACTGTACTATTCTCTATCCTATCGTATCCTCCATCCTATACTATCCTCTATCGTATCCTATCCTCTATCCGATCCTATCCTCTATCCTATCCTATCCTCTATCCTATCCTATCCTCTATCCTATCCTATCCTCTATCCTATCCTATCCTGTATCCTATCCTATCCTGTATCCTATCCTATCCTCTATCCTATAATATCCTCTATCCTATCCAATCTTCTATCCTATCCTCTATCCTATCCTCTACCCTATTTTATCCTCTATCCTATAATATCATCTATCCTATACTATTCTCTATCCTATCCTACCCTCTATCCTATACTATCCTCTATCGTATCCTATCCTCTATCCGATCCTATCCTCTATCCTATCCTATCCTATCCTCTATCCTATCCTATCCTATCCTCTATCCTATCCAATCCCCTATCCTATCCACTATCCTATCCTCAATCCTATCCTATCCTCTATCCTATCCTATCCTCTATCCTATCCTATCCTCTATCCTATCCTATCCTCTATCCTATCCTATCCTCTATCCTATCCTAACCTATCCTCTATCCTATCCTATCCTCTATCGTATCCTCTATACTATCCTATCCTCTATCCTATCCTATACTATCCTCTATCGTATCCTATCCTATATCCGATCCTATCATCTATCCTATACTATTCTCTATCCTATCTAATCCTCTATCCTATACTATCCTCTATCGTCTCCTATCTTCTATCCTATCCAATCCCCTATCCAGTCCTCTATCCTATCCTATCCTCTATAATATCGTATCCTCTATCCTGTTCTCTATCCTATACTATCATCTAACCTATGCTATTCTCTATCCTATCCTCTATCGTATCCTATCCTCTATCCCATCCTATCCTCTATCCTATCCTGTGCTCTATCCTATCCTATTCTCTATCCTATCCTCTACCCCATGCTATCCTCTGTCCTACAATATCATCTATCCTATACTATTCTCTATCCTATCCTGTCCTCTATCCGATCCTATCCTCTATCCTATCCTATTCTCTATCCTATCCTATTCTCTATCCTATCCTATCCTCTATCCTATACAATCCTCTATCCTATCCAATCCCCTATCCAATCCTCTATCCTATCCTATCCTCTATAATATTGTATCCTCTATCCTATCCTCTATCCTATACTATCATCTAACCTATCCTATTCTCTATCCAATCCTCTATCGTCTGTTCAATCCTACCCTATCCGCTATCCTATCCTACCCTCAATCCTCTCCTATCCTCTATCCTATCCTATCCTGTATCCTATCCTATCCTGTATCCTATCCTATCCTCTATCCTATCCTATCGTCTATCCTATTATATCCTCTATCCTATCCTATCCTCTATCCTATCCTATCCTCTGTCCTATCCTATCCTCTATCCTATCCTAACCTATCCTCTATCCTATCCTATCCTCTATCGTATCCTCTATACTATCCTATCCTCTATCCTATCCTATACTATCCTCTATCGTATCCTATACTATCCTATCCTCTATCCTATCCTATACTATCCTCTATCGTATCCTATCCTATATCCGATCCTATCATCTATCCTATACTATTCTCTATCCTACCTTATCCTCTATCCTATACTATCCTCTATCGTCTCCTATCTTCTATCCTATCCAATCCCCTATCCAGTCCTCTATCCTATCCTATCCTCTATAATATCGTATCCTCTATCCTGTTCTCTATCCTATACTATCATCTAACCTATGCTATTCTCTATCCTATCCTCTATCGTATCCTATCCTATATCCCATCCTATCCTCTATCCTATCCTGTGCTCTATCCTATCCTATTCTCTATCCTATCCTCTACCCTATGCTATCCTCTGTCCTACAATATCATCTATCCTATACTATTCTCTATCCTATCCTATCCTCTATCCGATCCTATCCTCTATCCTATCCTATTCTCTATCCTATCCTATTCTCTATCCTATCCTATCCTCTATCCTATACTATCCTCAATCATATCCTATCCTCTATCCGATCCTATCCTCTATCCTATCCTATCCTCTATCCTATAATATCATCTATACTATACTATTCTCTATCCTATCGTATCCTCTATCCTATACTATCCTCTATCGTATCCTATCCTCTATCCGATCCTATCCTCTATCCTATCCTATCCTCTATCCTATCCTATCCTATCCTCTATCCTATCCAATCCCCTATTCTATACACTATCCTATCCTCAATCCTATCCTATTTTCTATCCTATCCTATTCTCTGTCCTATCCTCTACCCTATTATATCCTCTATCCTATCCTATCCTCTATCCTATCCAATCACCTATCCTATCCTCTATCCGATCCTATCCTCTATCCTATCCTATCCTCTATCCTATACTATCCTCTATCGTATCCTATCCTCTATCCGATCCTATCCTCCATTCTATCCTATCCTCTATCCGATCCTATCCTCTATCCTATCCTATCCTCTATCCTATCCTATTCTCTATCCTATCCTCTACCCTATCCTATCCTCTATCCTATTCTCTCCTCTATCCTATCCATTCCCCTATCGTATCCTCTATCCGATCCTATTCTCTATCCTATCCTATCCTCTATCCTATTATATCCTCTATCCTACCATATCTTCTATCCTATCCTATCGTCTATCCTATCCTATCCTCTATCCTATCCAATCCCCTATCCTATCCTCTATCCGATCCTATCCTCTATCCTATAATATCATCTATCCTATACTATTCTCTATCCTATCTTATCCTCTATCCTATACTATCCTCTATCGTCTCCTATCTTCTATCCTATCCAATCCCCTATCCAATTCTCTATCCTATCCTATCCTCTATAATATCGTATCCTCTATCCTATCCAATCCTCTATCCTATCCAATCCGCTATCCTATCCAATCCTCTATCCTATCCTATTCTCTATCCTATCCTCTACCCTATCCTATCCTCTACCCTATCCTATCCTCCATCCTATCCTATCCTCTATCATATCCTATCCTCTATCCGATCCTATCCTCTATCGTATCCTATCCTCTATCCTATCCTATTCTCTATCCTATCCTCTATCGTCTGTTCTATCCTATCCTATCCACTATCCTATCCTATCCTCAATCCTCTCCTATCCTCTATCCTATCCTACCCTGTATCCTATCCTATCCTCTATCGAATCCTATCCTCTATCCTATCCTATCCTCAATCCTACCCTATCCTCTATCCTATCCTATTCTCTATCCTATGCTATCCTCAATCCTACCCTATCCTCTATCCTATCCTATTCTCTATCCCTTCCTATCCTCTATCCTATAATCTATCCTCAATCCTATCCTCTATCCTATCCTATCCTATCCTCTATCGTCTCCTATCCTCTATCCTATCCTATCCTCTATCCTATCCTATCCTCTATGCAATAAACTATCCTCAATCCTATCCTCTATCCTATCTTATCCTCTATAATATCGTATCCTCTATCCTATCCAATCCTCTATCCTATCCAATCCGCTATCCTATCCAATCCTCTATCCTATCCTATTCTCTATCCTATCCTCTACCCTATCCTATCCTCTATCCTATCCTATCCTCTATCCCATCCAATCCCCTGTCCTGTCCTCTATCCAACCCATCCTCTATCCTATCCTATCCTCTATCCTATCCAATCCCCTATCCTATCCTCTATCCTATCCTATCCTCTATCCTATCCTATCCTCTATCCTATCCTATTCCCTATCCTATCCTCTACCCTATCCTATCCTCCATCCTATCCTATCCTCTATCATATCCTATCCTCTATCCGATCCTATCCTCTATCGTATCCTATCCTCTATCCTATCCTATTCTGTATCCTATACTCTACCCTATCCTGTCCTCTATCCTATCCTATCCTCTATCCTATAATATCATCTATCCTATACTATTCTCTATCCTATCCTCTACCCTATCCTAACCCCTACCCTATCCTATCCTCTATCCTATACTATCCTCTATCGTATCCTATCCTCTATCCGATGGTATCCTCTATCCTATCCAATCCCCTATCCTATCCTCTATCCTATCCTATTCTCTATCCTATCCTCTCCCCTATCCTATCCTCTATCCTATCCATTCACCTATGCTAACCTATATCCGATCCTATCCTCTATCCTATCCTATCCTCTATCCTATCCTATTCTGTATCCTATACTCTACCCTATCCTTTCCTCTATCCTATCCAATCCTCTATCATATCCTATCCTCTATCCTATTCTATCCTCTATCCTATCCTATCCTGAACCGAATCGTATCCTCTATCGTATCCTATCCTCTATCCTATCTTCTATCCTATCCTATCCTCTATCGTCTGCTCTATTATATCCTATACTCAATCCTATCCTATCCTCTATCCTATCCTATCCTCTATCCTATCCTATCCTCTATCCTATCCTATCCTCTATCCTATCCAATCACCTATCCTATCCTCTATCCGATCCTATCCTCTACCCTATCATATCCTCTATCCTATCCTATCCTATCCACTATCCTATCCTATCCTCTATCCCATAATATCATCTATCCTATACTATTCTCTATCCTATCCTAACCTCTATCCAATCCAATCCCCTATCCTATCCTCTATCCTATCCTATCCTCTATCCTATCCTATTCCCTATCCTATCCTCTACCCTATCCTATCCTCCATCCTATTCTATCCTCTATCATATCCTATCCTCTATCCTATCCTATCCTCTATCCTATCCAATCCCCTATCCTATTCTCTATCCTATCCTCTATCCTATCCTATGGTCTATCCCATCCTCTACCCTATCCTATCCTCTATCCTATCCTATTCTGTATCCTATACTCTACCCTATCCTGTCCTCTATCCTATCCTATCCTCTATCCTATCCTATCCTCTATCCTATCCTATCATATCCTCTATCCTATCCAATCCCCTATCCTATCCACTATCCTATCCTCAATCCTATCCTATCCTCTATCTTATCCTATCCTCTATCCTATCCTATCCTCTATCCTATCCTATCCTATCCGCTATCCTATACCATCCTCTATCGTATCCTATCCTCTATCCGATCCTATCCTCTATCGTATCCTAATCTCTATCCTATCCTATTCTGTATCCTATACTCTACCCTATCCTGTCCTCTATCCTATCCTATCCTCTATCCCATAATATCATCTATCCTATACTATTCTCTATCCTATCCTCAACCCTACCCTATCCCCTATCCTATCCTATCATCTATCCTATCCTATCCTCTATCCTATCCTATCCTATCCTCTATCCTATCCTATGCTCTATCCTATCCTATCCTCTATCCTATCCAATCCCCTATCCTATCCTCTATCCTATCCTATGCTCTATCCCATCCTCTACCCTATCCTATCCTCTATCCTATCCTATCCTCTATCCTATCCAATCACCTATCCTATCCACTATCCTATCCTCAATCCTATCCTATCCTCTATCCTATCCTATCCTCTATCCTATCCTATCATCAACCCTATCGAATCCTCTATCCTATCCTATCCTCTATCCTATCCTCTATCCTATCCTATCCTCAACCCTATCGTATCCTCTATCGTATCCTATCCTCTATCCTATCCTCTATCCTATCCTCTATCCTATCCTCTATCCTATCCTATCCTCTACCGTCTGCTCTATTAAATCCTATCCTCAATCCTATCCTATCCTCTATCCTATCCTATCCTCTATCCTATCCTATCCTCTATCCTATCCAATCCTCTATCCTATCCTCTTCTCTATCCTATCATCTACCCTATCCTATCCTCTATCCTATTCTATCCTCTATTCTATCCAATCACCTATCCTATCCTCTATCCGATCCTATCCTCTATCCTATCATATCCTCTATCCGATCATATCCTCTATCCTATCCTATTCTCTATCCGATCCTATCGTCTATCCTATCCTATTCTCTATTCTATCCTCTACCCTATCCTATCTTCTATCTTATAATATCATCTATCCTATACTATTCTTTATCCTATCCAACCTCTATCCTATACTATCCTCTATCGTATCCTATCGTCTATCCGATCCTATCCTCAATCCTATCCTATCCTCTATCCTATCCTATTCTCTATCCTATCCTCTACCCTATCCTATCCTCTATCATATTCTATCCTCTATCCTATCCAAACCCCTATCCTATCCTCTATCCGATCCTATCCTCTATCCTATAATATCATCTATCCTATACTATCCTCTATCGTCTCCTATCTTCTATCCTATCCAATCCCCTATCCAATCCTCTATCCTATCCTATCCTCTATAATATCGTATCCTCTATCCTATCCTCTATCCTATACTATCATCTAACCTATCCTATTCTCTATCCTATCCTCTATCGTCTGTTCTTCCCTATCCTATCCACTATCCTATCCTATTCTCAATCCTCTCCTATCCTCTATCCAATCCTATCCTGTATCCTATCCTATCCTCTATCGTATCCTATCCTCTATCCGATCCTATCATCTAACCTATCCTATACTCTATCCTATCCTATTCTCTATCCTAACCTCTACCCAATCCTATCCTCTATCCTTTAATATAATCTATCCTATGCTATTCTCTATCCTGTCCTATCCTCTATCCTATACTATCCTCTATGGTATCCTATCCTCTATCCGATCCTATCATCTATCGTATCCTATCCTCTAGCCTATCCTATTCTGTATCCTATACTCTACCCTATCCTTTCCTCTACCCTATCCTATCCTCTATCCTATAATATCATCTATCCTATACTATCCTCTATCCTATCCTCTACCCTATCCTATCGACTATCCTATCCTATCCTCTATCCTATCCTATCCTCTATCCTATGATATCCTATCCTCTATCCTATCCTATGCTCTATCCTATAATATCATCTATCCTATCCTATTCTCTGTCCTATCATCTACCCTATCCTATCCTCTATCCGATCCTATCCTCTACCCTATCCTATCCTCTATCCTATCCAATCCTCTATCCTATCCAATCCCCTATCCTATCCTCTATCCGATCCTATACTCTACCCTATCCTATCCCCTATCCTATCCTACCCTCAATCCTCTCCTATCCTCTATCCTATCCTATCCTGTATCCTATCCTATCCTCTATCCTATAATATCCTCTATCCTATCCAATCCTCTATCCTATCCTCTATACTATCCTCTACCCTATTTTATCCTCTATCCTATCCTATCCTCAACCCTATCCTATCCTCTATCCTATCCTATCCTCTATCCTATCCTATCCTATCCTCTATCCTATCCTCTATCGTATCCTATCCTCTATCCTATCCAATCCTATCCTATCCTCTATCCTATCCTATCCTCTATCCTATCCTATCCTCTATCCTATCCAATCCCCTATCCTATCCTCTATCCGATCCTATCCTCTACCCTATCCTATCCTCTATCCTATCCAATCCTCTATCCTATCCAATCCCCTATCCTATCCTCTATCCGATCCTATCCTCTACCCTATCATATCCTCTATCCGATCCTATCCTCTATCCTATCCTATTCTCTATCCTATCCTATTCTCTATCCTATCCTCTACCCTATTATATCCTCTATCCTATAATATCATCTATCCTATACTACTCTCTATCCTATCCTATCCTCTATCCTATACTATCCTCTATCCGATTCTATCCTCCATCCTATCCTATCCTCTATCCTATCCTATCCTCTATCCTATCCTATCATATCCTCTATCCTATCCAATCCCCTATCCTATCCACTATCCTATCCTCAATCCTATCCTATCCTCTATCCTATCCAATCCCCTATCCTATCCTCTATCCTATCCTATGCTCTATCCCATCCTCTGCCCTATCCTATCCTCTATCCTATCCTATCCTCTATCCTATCCAATCACCTATCCTATCCACTATCCTATCCTCAATCCTATCCTATCCTCTATTCTATCCTATCCTCTATCCTATCCTATCATCAACCCTATCGAATCCTCTATCCTATCCAATCCTCTATCCTATCCAATCCCCTATCCTATCCTCTATCCGATCCTATACTCTACCCTATCCTATCCCCTATCCTATCCTACCCTCAATCCTCTCCTATCCTCTATCCTATCCTATCCTGTTTCCTATCCTATCCTCTATCCTATAATATCCTCTATCCTATCCAATCCTCTATCCTATCCTCTATACTATCCTCTACCCTATTTTATCCTCTATCCTATCCTATCCTCAACCCTATCCTATCCTCTATCCTATCCTATCCTCTATCCTATCCTATCCTATCCTCTATCCTATCCTCTATCGTATCCTATCCTCTATCCTATCCTATCCTATCCTATCCTCTATCCTATCCTATCCTCTATCCTATCCAATCCCCTATCCTATCCTCTATCCGATCCTATCCTCTACCCTATCCTATCCTCTATCCTATCCAATCCTCTATCCTATCCTATCCTATAATCTATCGTCTGTTCTACCCTATCCTATCCACTATCCTATCCTATTCTCAATCCTCTCCTATCCTCTATCCAATCCTATCCTGTATCCTATCCTATCCTCTATCGTATCCTATCCTCTATCCGATCCTATCATCTAACCTATCCTATCCTCTATCCTATCCTATTCTCTATCCTAACCTCTACCCAATCCTATCCTCTATCCTATAATATAATCTATCCTATGCTATTCTCTATCCTGTCCTATCCTCTATCCTATACTATCCTCTATGGTATCCTATCCTCTATCCGATCCTATCCTCTATCGTATCCTATCCTCTAGCCTATCCTATTCTGTATCCTATACTCTACCCTATCCTTTCCTCTACCCTATCCTATCCTCTATCCTATAATATCATCTATCCTATACTATCCTCTATCCTATCCTCTACCCTATCCTATCCCCTATCCTATCCTATCCTCTATCCTATCCTATCCTCTATCAAATGATATCCTATCCTCTACCCTATCCTATGCTCTATCCTATAATATCATCTATCCTATCCTATTCTCTGTCCTATCATCTACCCTATCCTATCCTCTATCCGATCCTATCCTCTACCCTATCCTATTCTCTATCCTATCCAATCCTCTATCCTATCCAATCCCCTATCCTATCCTCTATCCGATCCTATACTCTACCCTATCCTATCCCCTATCCTACCCTACCCTCAATCCTCTCCTATCCTCTATCCTATCCTATCCTGTATCCTATCCTATCCTCTATCCTATAATATCCTCTATCCTATCCAATCCTCTATCCTATCCTCTATACTATCCTCTACCCTATTTTATCCTCTATCCTATCCTATCCTCAACCCTATCCTATCCTCTATCCTATCCTATCCTCTATCCTATCCTATCCTATCCTCTATCCTATCCTCTATCGTATCCTATCCTCTATCCTATCCTATCCTATCCTATCCTCTATCCTATCCTATCCTCTATCCTATCCAATCCCCTATCCTATCCTCTATCCGATCCTATCCTCTACCCTATCCTATCCTCTATCCTATCCAATCCTCTATCCTATCCAATCCCCTATCCTATCCTCTATCCGATCCTATCCTCTACCCTATCATATCCTCTATCCGATCCTATCCTCTATCCTATCCTATTCTCTATCCTATCCTATTCTCTATCCTATCCTCTACCCTATTATATCCTCTATCCTATAATATCATCTATCCTATACTATTCTCTATCCTATCCTATCCTCTATCCTATACTATCCTCTATCCGATCCTATCCTCCATCCTATCCTATCCTCTATCCTATCCTATCCTCTATCCTATCCTATCATATCCTCTATCCTATCCAATCCCCTATCCTATCCACTATCCTATACTCAATCCTATCCTATCCTCTATCCTATCCAATCCCCTATCCTATCCTCTATCCTATCCTATGCTCTATCCCATCCTCTACCCTATCCTATCCTCTATCCTATCCTATCCTCTATCCTATCCAATCACCTATCCTATCCACTATCCTATCCTCAATCCTATCCTATCCTCTATCCTATCCTATCCTCTATCCTATCCTATCATCAACCCTATCGAATCCTCTATCCTATCCTATCCTCTATCCTATCCTCTATCCTATCCTATCCTCAACCCTATCGTATCCTCTATCCTATCCTATCCTCTATCCTATCCTCTATCCTATCCTCTATTCTATCCTCTATCCTATCCTATCCTCTACTGTCTGCTCTATTATATCCTATCCTCAATCCTATCCTATCCTCTATCCTATCGTATCCTCTATCCTATCCTATCCTCTATCCTATCCTATCCTCTATCCTATCCAATCCTCTATCCTATCCTCTTCTCTATCCTATCCTCTACCCTATCCTATCCTCTATCCTATTCTCTCCTCTATCCTATCCATTCCCCTATCCTATCCTCTATCCGATCCTATTCTCTATCCTATCCTATCCTCTATCCTATTATATCCTCTATCCTACCATATCTTCTATCCTATCCTATCGTCTATCCTATCCTATCCTCTATCCTATCCAATCCCCTATCCTATCCTCTATCCGATCCTATCCTCTATCCTATAATATCATCTATCCTATACTATTCTCTATCCTATCTTATCCTCTATCCTATACTATCCTCTATCGTCTCCTATCTTCTATCCTATCCAATCCCCTATCCAATTCTCTATCCTATCCTATCCTCTATAATATCGTATCCTCTATCCTATCCAATCCTCTATCCTATCCAATCCGCTATCCTATCCAATCCTCTATCCTATCCTATTCTCTATCCTATCCTCTACCCTATCCTATCCTCCATCCTATCCTATCCTCTATCATATCCTATCCTCTATCCGATCCTATCCTCTATCGTATCCTATCCTCTATCCTATCCTATTCTCTATCCTATCCTCTATCGTCTGTTCTATCCTATCCTATCCACTATCCTATCCTATCCTCAATCCTCTCCTATCCTCTATCCTATCCTACCCTGTATCCTATCCTATCCTCTATCGAATCCTATCCTCTATCCTATCCTATCCTCAATCCTACCCTATCCTCTATCCTATCCTATTCTCTATCCTATGCTATCCTCAATCCTACCCTATCCTCTATCCTATCCTATTCTCTATCCCTTCCTATCCTCTATCCTATAATCTATCCTCAATCCTATCCTCTATCCTATCCTATCCTATCCTCTATCGTCTCCTATCCTCTATCCTATCCTATCCTCTATCCTATCCTATCCTCTATGCAATAAACTATCCTCAATCCTATCCTCTATCCTATCTTATCCTCTATAATATCGTATCCTCTATCCTATCCAATCCTCTATCCTATCCAATCCGCTATCCTATCCAATCCTCTATCCTATCCTATTCTCTATCCTATCCTCTACCCTATCCTATCCTCTATCCTATCCTATCCTCTATCCCATCCAATCCCCTGTCCTGTCCTCTATCCAACCCATCCTCTATCCTATCCTATCCTCTATCCTATCCAATCCCCTATCCTATCCTCTATCCTATCCTATCCTCTATCCTATCCTATCCTCTATCCTATCCTATTCCCTATCCTATCCTCTACCCTATCCTATCCTCCATCCTATCCTATCCTCTATCATATCCTATCCTCTATCCGATCCTATCCTCTATCGTATCCTATCCTCTATCCTATCCTATTCTGTATCCTATACTCTACCCTATCCTGTCCTCTATCCTATCCTATCCTCTATCCTATAATATCATCTATCCTATACTATTCTCTATCCTATCCTCTACCCTATCCTAACCCCTACCCTATCCTATCCTCTATCCTATACTATCCTCTATCGTATCCTATCCTCTATCCGATGGTATCCTCTATCCTATCCAATCCCCTATCCTATCCTCTATCCTATCCTATTCTCTATCCTATCCTCTCCCCTATCCTATCCTCTATCCTATCCATTCACCTATGCTAACCTATATCCGATCCTATCCTCTATCCTATCCTATCCTCTATCCTATCCTATTCTGTATCCTATACTCTACCCTATCCTTTCCTCTATCCTATCCAATCCTCTATCATATCCTATCCTCTATCCTATTCTATCCTCTATCCTATCCTATCCTGAACCGAATCGTATCCTCTATCGTATCCTATCCTCTATCCTATCTTCTATCCTATCCTATCCTCTATCGTCTGCTCTATTATATCCTATACTCAATCCTATCCTATCCTCTATCCTATCCTATCCTCTATCCTATCCTATCCTCTATCCTATCCTATCCTCTATCCTATCCTATCCTCTATCCTATCCAATCACCTATCCTATCCTCTATCCGATCCTATCCTCTACCCTATCATATCCTCTATCCTATCCTATCCTATCCACTATCCTATCCTATCCTCTATCCCATAATATCATCTATCCTATACTATTCTCTATCCTATCCTAACCTCTATCCAATCCAATCCCCTATCCTATCCTCTATCCTATCCTATCCTCTATCCTATCCTAT
This sequence comes from Halictus rubicundus, assembly GCF_050948215.1. Classification (NCBI taxonomy): domain Eukaryota; kingdom Metazoa; phylum Arthropoda; class Insecta; order Hymenoptera; family Halictidae; genus Halictus; species Halictus rubicundus. The sequence goes on from NW_027488620.1 coordinate 558,142, forward strand.
TCCCTATCCTATCCTCTACCCTATCCTATCCTCCATCCTATTCTATCCTCTATCATATCCTATCCTCTATCCTATCCTATCCTCTATCCTATCCAATCCCCTATCCTATTCTCTATCCTATCCTCTATCCTATCCTATGGTCTATCCCATCCTCTACCCTATCCTATCCTCTATCCTATCCTATTCTGTATCCTATACTCTACCCTATCCTGTCCTCTATCCTATCCTATCCTCTATCCTATCCTATCCTCTATCCTATCCTATCATATCCTCTATCCTATCCAATCCCCTATCCTATCCACTATCCTATCCTCAATCCTATCCTATCCTCTATCTTATCCTATCCTCTATCCTATCCTATCCTCTATCCTATCCTATCCTATCCGCTATCCTATACCATCCTCTATCGTATCCTATCCTCTATCCGATCCTATCCTCTATCGTATCCTAATCTCTATCCTATCCTATTCTGTATCCTATACTCTACCCTATCCTGTCCTCTATCCTATCCTATCCTCTATCCCATAATATCATCTATCCTATACTATTCTCTATCCTATCCTCAACCCTACCCTATCCCCTATCCTATCCTATCATCTATCCTATCCTATCCTCTATCCTATCCTATCCTATCCTCTATCCTATCCTATGCTCTATCCTATCCTATCCTCTATCCTATCCAATCCCCTATCCTATCCTCTATCCTATCCTATGCTCTATCCCATCCTCTACCCTATCCTATCCTCTATCCTATCCTATCCTCTATCCTATCCAATCACCTATCCTATCCACTATCCTATCCTCAATCCTATCCTATCCTCTATCCTATCCTATCCTCTATCCTATCCTATCATCAACCCTATCGAATCCTCTATCCTATCCTATCCTCTATCCTATCCTCTATCCTATCCTATCCTCAACCCTATCGTATCCTCTATCGTATCCTATCCTCTATCCTATCCTCTATCCTATCCTCTATCCTATCCTCTATCCTATCCTATCCTCTACCGTCTGCTCTATTAAATCCTATCCTCAATCCTATCCTATCCTCTATCCTATCCTATCCTCTATCCTATCCTATCCTCTATCCTATCCAATCCTCTATCCTATCCTCTTCTCTATCCTATCATCTACCCTATCCTATCCTCTATCCTATTCTATCCTCTATTCTATCCAATCACCTATCCTATCCTCTATCCGATCCTATCCTCTATCCTATCATATCCTCTATCCGATCATATCCTCTATCCTATCCTATTCTCTATCCGATCCTATCGTCTATCCTATCCTATTCTCTATTCTATCCTCTACCCTATCCTATCTTCTATCTTATAATATCATCTATCCTATACTATTCTTTATCCTATCCAACCTCTATCCTATACTATCCTCTATCGTATCCTATCGTCTATCCGATCCTATCCTCAATCCTATCCTATCCTCTATCCTATCCTATTCTCTATCCTATCCTCTACCCTATCCTATCCTCTATCATATTCTATCCTCTATCCTATCCAAACCCCTATCCTATCCTCTATCCGATCCTATCCTCTATCCTATAATATCATCTATCCTATACTATCCTCTATCGTCTCCTATCTTCTATCCTATCCAATCCCCTATCCAATCCTCTATCCTATCCTATCCTCTATAATATCGTATCCTCTATCCTATCCTCTATCCTATACTATCATCTAACCTATCCTATTCTCTATCCTATCCTCTATCGTCTGTTCTACCCTATCCTATCCACTATCCTATCCTATTCTCAATCCTCTCCTATCCTCTATCCAATCCTATCCTGTATCCTATCCTATCCTCTATCGTATCCTATCCTCTATCCGATCCTATCATCTAACCTATCCTATACTCTATCCTATCCTATTCTCTATCCTAACCTCTACCCAATCCTATCCTCTATCCTTTAATATAATCTATCCTATGCTATTCTCTATCCTGTCCTATCCTCTATCCTATACTATCCTCTATGGTATCCTATCCTCTATCCGATCCTATCATCTATCGTATCCTATCCTCTAGCCTATCCTATTCTGTATCCTATACTCTACCCTATCCTTTCCTCTACCCTATCCTATCCTCTATCCTATAATATCATCTATCCTATACTATCCTCTATCCTATCCTCTACCCTATCCTATCCCCTATCCTATCCTATCCTCTATCCTATCCTATCCTCTATCCTATGATATCCTATCCTCTATCCTATCCTATGCTCTATCCTATAATATCATCTATCCTATCCTATTCTCTGTCCTATCATCTACCCTATCCTATCCTCTATCCGATCCTATCCTCTACCCTATCCTATCCTCTATCCTATCCAATCCTCTATCCTATCCAATCCCCTATCCTATCCTCTATCCGATCCTATACTCTACCCTATCCTATCCCCTATCCTATCCTACCCTCAATCCTCTCCTATCCTCTATCCTATCCTATCCTGTATCCTATCCTATCCTCTATCCTATAATATCCTCTATCCTATCCAATCCTCTATCCTATCCTCTATACTATCCTCTACCCTATTTTATCCTCTATCCTATCCTATCCTCAACCCTATCCTATCCTCTATCCTATCCTATCCTCTATCCTATCCTATCCTATCCTCTATCCTATCCTCTATCGTATCCTATCCTCTATCCTATCCAATCCTATCCTATCCTCTATCCTATCCTATCCTCTATCCTATCCAATCCCCTATCCTATCCTCTATCCGATCCTATCCTCTACCCTATCCTATCCTCTATCCTATCCAATCCTCTATCCTATCCAATCCCCTATCCTATCCTCTATCCGATCCTATCCTCTACCCTATCATATCCTCTATCCGATCCTATCCTCTATCCTATCCTATTCTCTATCCTATCCTATTCTCTATCCTATCCTCTACCCTATTATATCCTCTATCCTATAATATCATCTATCCTATACTACTCTCTATCCTATCCTATCCTCTATCCTATACTATCCTCTATCCGATCCTATCCTCCATCCTATCCTATCCTCTATCCTATCCTATCCTCTATCCTATCCTATCATATCCTCTATCCTATCCAATCCCCTATCCTATCCACTATCCTATCCTCAATCCTATCCTATCCTCTATCCTATCCAATCCCCTATCCTATCCTCTATCCTATCCTATGCTCTATCCCATCCTCTACCCTATCCTATCCTCTATCCTATCCTATCCTCTATCCTATCCAATCACCTATCCTATCCACTATCCTATCCTCAATCCTATCCTATCCTCTATCCTATCCTATCCTCTATCCTATCCTATCATCAACCCTATCGAATCCTCTATCCTATCCAATCCTCTATCCTATCCAATCCCCTATCCTATCCTCTATCCGATCCTATACTCTACCCTATCCTATCCCCTATCCTATCCTACCCTCAATCCTCTCCTATCCTCTATCCTATCCTATCCTGTTTCCTATCCTATCCTCTATCCTATAATATCCTCTATCCTATCCAATCCTCTATCCTATCCTCTATACTATCCTCTACCCTATTTTATCCTCTATCCTATCCTATCCTCAACCCTATCCTATCCTCTATCCTATCCTATCCTCTATCCTATCCTATCCTATCCTCTATCCTATCCTCTATCGTATCCTATCCTCTATCCTATCCTATCCTATCCTATCCTCTATCCTATCCTATCCTCTATCCTATCCAATCCCCTATCCTATCCTCTATCCGATCCTATCCTCTACCCTATCCTATCCTCTATCCTATCCAATCCTCTATCCTATCCTATCCTATCCTCTATCGTCTGTTCTACCCTATCCTATCCACTATCCTATCCTATTCTCAATCCTCTCCTATCCTCTATCCAATCCTATCCTGTATCCTATCCTATCCTCTATCGTATCCTATCCTCTATCCGATCCTATCATCTAACCTATCCTATCCTCTATCCTATCCTATTCTCTATCCTAACCTCTACCCAATCCTATCCTCTATCCTATAATATAATCTATCCTATGCTATTCTCTATCCTGTCCTATCCTCTATCCTATACTATCCTCTATGGTATCCTATCCTCTATCCGATCCTATCCTCTATCGTATCCTATCCTCTAGCCTATCCTATTCTGTATCCTATACTCTACCCTATCCTTTCCTCTACCCTATCCTATCCTCTATCCTATAATATCATCTATCCTATACTATCCTCTATCCTATCCTCTACCCTATCCTATCCCCTATCCTATCCTATCCTCTATCCTATCCTATCCTCTATCCTATGATATCCTATCCTCTACCCTATCCTATGCTCTATCCTATAATATCATCTATCCTATCCTATTCTCTGTCCTATCATCTACCCTATCCTATCCTCTATCCGATCCTATCCTCTACCCTATCCTATCCTCTATCCTATCCAATCCTCTATCCTATCCAATCCCCTATCCTATCCTCTATCCGATCCTATACTCTACCCTATCCTATCCCCTATCCTACCCTACCCTCAATCCTCTCCTATCCTCTATCCTATCCTATCCTGTATCCTATCCTATCCTCTATCCTATAATATCCTCTATCCTATCCAATCCTCTATCCTATCCTCTATACTATCCTCTACCCTATTTTATCCTCTATCCTATCCTATCCTCAACCCTATCCTATCCTCTATCCTATCCTATCCTCTATCCTATCCTATCCTATCCTCTATCCTATCCTCTATCGTATCCTATCCTCTATCCTATCCTATCCTATCCTATCCTCTATCCTATCCTATCCTCTATCCTATCCAATCCCCTATCCTATCCTCTATCCGATCCTATCCTCTACCCTATCCTATCCTCTATCCTATCCAATCCTCTATCCTATCCAATCCCCTATCCTATCCTCTATCCGATCCTATCCTCTACCCTATCATATCCTCTATCCGATCCTATCCTCTATCCTATCCTATTCTCTATCCTATCCTATTCTCTATCCTATCCTCTACCCTATTATATCCTCTATCCTATAATATCATCTATCCTATACTATTCTCTATCCTATCCTATCCTCTATCCTATACTATCCTCTATCCGATCCTATCCTCCATCCTATCCTATCCTCTATCCTATCCTATCCTCTATCCTATCCTATCATATCCTCTATCCTATCCAATCCCCTATCCTATCCACTATCCTATCCTCAATCCTATCCTATCCTCTATCCTATCCAATCCCCTATCCTATCCTCTATCCTATCCTATGCTCTATCCCATCCTCTACCCTATCCTATCCTCTATCCTATCCTATCCTCTATCCTATCCAATCACCTATCCTATCCACTATCCTATCCTCAATCCTATCCTATCCTCTATCCTATCCTATCCTCTATCCTATCCTATCATCAACCCTATCGAATCCTCTATCCTATCCTATCCTCTATCCTATCCTCTATCCTATCCTATCCTCAACCCTATCGTATCCTCTATCCTATCCTATCCTCTATCCTATCCTCTATCCTATCCTCTATTCTATCCTCTATCCTATCCTATCCTCTACTGTCTGCTCTATTATATCCTATCCTCAATCCTATCCTATCCTCTATCCTATCGTATCCTCTATCCTATCCTATCCTCTATCCTATCCTATCCTCTATCCTATCCAATCCTCTATCCTATCCTCTTCTCTATCCTATCCTCTACCCTATCCTATCCTCTATCCTATTCTATCCTCTATTCTATCCAATCACCTATACTATCCTCTATCCGATCCTATCCTCTATCCTATCATATCCTCTATCCGATCATATCCTCTATCCTATCCTATTCTCTATCCGATCCTATCGTCTATCCTATCCTATTCTCTATCCTATCCTATTCTCTACCCTATCCTATCTTCTATCTTATAATATCATCTATCCTATACTATTCTTTATCCTATCCAACCTCTATCCTATACTATCCTCTATCGTATCCTATCCTCTATCCGATCCTATCCTCAATCCTATCCTATCCTCTATCCTATAATATCATCTATCCTATACTATCCTCTATGGTCTCCTATCTTCTATCCTATCCAATCCCCTATCCAATCCTCTATCCTATCCTATCCTCTATAATATCGTATCCTCTATCCTATCCTCTATCCTATACTATCATCTAACCTATCCTATTCTCTATCCTATCCTCTATCGTCTGTTCTATCCTACCCTATCCACTATCCTATCCTATCCTCAATCCTCTCCTATCCTCTATCCAATCCTATCCTGTATCCTATCCTATCCTCTATCGTATCCTATCCTCTATCCGATCCTATCATCTATCCTATCCTATCTTCTATCCTATCCTATTCTCTATCCTAACCTCTACCCAATCCTATCCTCTATCCTATAATATCATCTATCCTATACTATTCTCTATCCCGTCCTATCCTCTATCCTATACTATCCTCTATGGTATCCTATCCTCTATCCGATCCTATCCTCTATCGTATCCTATCCTCTAGCCTATCGTATTCTGTATCCTATACTCTACCCTATCCTTTCCTCTATCCTATCCTATCCTCTATCCTATAATATCATCTATCCTATACTATCCTCTATCCTATCCTCTACCCTATCCTATCCCCTATCCTATCCTATCCTCTATCCTATCCTATCCTCTATCCTATGATATCCTATCCTCTATCCTATCCTATGCTCTATCCTATAATATCATCTATCCTATCCTATTCTCTGTCCTATCATCTACCCTATCCTATCCTCTATCCTATCCTATCCTCTATCCTATCCTATCCTATCCTCTATCCTATCCTATGCTCTATCCTATAATATCATCTATCCTATACTATTCTCTATCCTATCTTATCCTCTATCCTATACTATCCTCTATCGTCTCCTATCCTCTATCCTATCCAATCACCTATCCTATCCTATCCTATCCTCTATCGTATCCAATCCCCTATCCTATCCACTATCCTATCCTCAATCCTATCCTATCCTCTATCATATCCTATCCTCTATCCTATCCTATCCTATCCTCTATCGTATCCAATCCCCTATCCTATCCACTATCCTATCCTCAATCCTATCCTATCCTCTATCCTATCCTATTCTCTGTCCTATCCTCAAACCTATCGTATCCTCTATCCTATCCTATCCTCTATCCTATCCTATCCTCTACCCTATCCTCTATCCTATCCTATCCTCTATCCTATCCTATCCTCTATCCTATCCTATTCTCTATCCTATCCTCTACCCTATCCTATCCTCTATCCTATAATATCATCTATCCTATGCTATTCTCTATCCTATCCTATCCTCTATCCGATCCTATCCTCTATCCTATCCTATCCTCTATCCTATCCATTCCCCTATCCTATCCTCTATCCGATCCTATTCTCTATCCTATCCTATCCTCTATCCTATTATATCCTCTATCCTATCCTATCCTCAATCCTACCCTATCGTCTATCCTATCCTATTCTCTATCCTATCCTCTATCCTATCCTATCCTCTATCCTATCCTATTCTCTATCCTATCCTCTACCCTATCCTATCCTCTATCCTATCCTATCCTCTATCCCATCCAATCCCCTGTCCTGTCCTCTATCCAACCCATCCTCTATCCTATCCTATCCTCTATCCTATAATATCATCTATCCTATACTATTCTCTATCCTATACTAACCTCTATCCTATCCAATCCCCTATCCTATCCTCTATCCTATCCTATCCTCTATCCTATCCTATTCCCTATCCTATCCTCTACCCTATCCTATCCTCCATCCTATCCTATCCTCTATCATATCCTACCCTCTATCCGATCCTATCCTCTATCGTATCCTATCCTCTATCCTATCCTATCCTCTATCCTATCCTCTACCCTATCCTATCCTCTATCCTATCCTATCCTCTATCCTATCCAATCCCCTATCCTATCCTCTATCCGATCCTATCCTCTATCCTATCCTATCCTCTACCCTATCCTATCCTCTATCCTATCCTATCCTCTATCCTATCCTATCCTATCCTCTATCCTATCCTATCCTCTATCCTATCCTATCCTATCCTCTATCCTACCCTATCCTCTATTCTATCCTCCATCATATCATATCCTCTATCCTATTCTATCCTCTATCCTATCCTCTCCACTATCCTATACTATCATCTATCCTATCCTATCCTATCCACTATCCTATCATCAATCCTATCCTATCCTCAATCCTATCCTATCCTCTACCCTATCCTATCCTCTATCCTATCCTATCCTCTATCCTATCCTATCCTCTATCCTATCCAATCCCCTATCCTATCCTCTATCCGATCCTATCCTCTACCCTATCCTATCCTCTATCCTATCCAATCCTCTATCATATCCTATCCTCTATCCTATTCTATCCTCTATCCTATCCTATCCTCTATCCTATACTATCCTCTATCCTATCCTATCCTATCCTCTATCCTATCCTATCCTCTATCCTATCCTATCCACTATCCTATCCACTATCCTATCCTATCCTATCCTCTATCCTATTCTATATTATATCCGATCCTATCCGATCCTCTATCTTATCCTATCCTCTATCCTATCCTATCCTCTATCCTATCCTATCCTCTACCCTATCCAATCCCCTAGACTTTCCTCTATTCGATCCTCTCCTCTATAATATCGTATCGTCTATCCTATCCTGTCCTCTATTCAATAATATCATCCATCCTATCCTCTTCTCTATCCTACAGTATCCTATCCTCTATCGTATCATATCCTCTATCCTATCCAATCCTATGTCCTATACTCTATCCTATCCAATCGCCTATCCAATCCTCTATCCTATCCTATCCTCTATAATATCGTATCCTCTATCCTATCATATCATTTATCCTATCCTATCCTCCATCCTATCCAATCCTCTACGCTATCCGATCCTCTATCCTACCATATCCTCTATAATATCGTATCCTCTATCATATCCTATCCTCTTTCCTATAATATCATCCACCTTATCCTATTCTCTATCCTATCGTATCCTGTATCCTATCCTATCCTCTATCCTATACTATCATCTAACCTAACCTATTCTGTATCCTATCCTCTATCGTCTGTTGTATCCTATCCTATCCACTATCCTATCCTATCCGCAATCCTCTCCTATCCTCTATCCTATCCTATCCTCTATCCTATCCTATCCTCTATCCTATCCAATCCCCTATCCTATCCTCTATCCGATCCTATCCTCTACCCTATCCTATCCTCTATCCTATCCTATCCTCTATCATATCCTATCCTCTATCCTATTCTATCCTCTATCCTATCCTATCCTCTATCCTATACTATCATCTATCCTATCCTATCCTATCCTCTATCCTATCTTATCCCCTATCCTATCCACTATCCTATCCTCAATCCTATCCTATCCTGTGCCCTATCCTATCCTCTATCCTATCCTATCCTCTATCCTATCCTATCCTCTATCCTATCCTATCCTCTATCCTATCCTATCCTCTGACCTATCCTATCCCCCATCCTATCCTATCCGCTATCCTATAATATCATCTATCCTATACTATTCTCTATCCTATCCTACCCTCTATCCTATACTATCCTCTATCGTATCCTATCCTCTATCCGATCCTATCCTCTATCCTATCCTATCCTATCCTCTATCCTATCCTATCCTATCCTCTATCCTATCCAATCCCCTATCCTATCCACTATCCTATCCTCAATCCTATCCTATCCTCTATCCTATCCTATCCTCTATCCTATCCTATCCTCTATCCTATCCTATCCTCTGACCTATCCTATCCTCTATCCTATCCTATCCTCTATCCTATCCTATCCTCAACCCTATCCTATCCTCTATCTTATCCTATCCTCTATCCTATCCTATCCTATCCTCTATCCTATCCTATCCTATCCTCTATCCTATCCTATCATCTATCCTATTCTCTATCCTATCCTATCCTCTATCCTATCCGATCCCCTATCCAATCCAATCCCCTATCCTATCCTCTATCCGATCGTATCATCTACCCTATCCTATCCTCTATCCTATCCTATCCTCTATCATATGCTATCCTCTATCCTATTCTATCCTCTATCCTATCCTATCCTCTATCCTATACTATCATCTATCCTATCCTATCCTATCCTCTATCCTATCTTATCCCCTATCCTATCCACTATCCTATCCTCAATCCTATCCTATCCTCTGCCCTATCCTATCCTCTATCCTATCCTATCCTCTATCCTATCCAATCCCCTATCCTATCCTATCCTCTATCCTATCCTCTATCGTATCCTATCCTCTATCCTATCCTATCCTATCCTATCCTCTATCCTATCCTATATTCTATCCTATCCTATCCACTATCCTATCCTATCCTATCCTCTATCCTATTCTATATTATATCCGATCCTATCCGATCCTCTATCTTATCCTATCCTCTATCCTATCCTATCCTCTATCCTATCCTATCCTCTACCCTATCCAATCCCCTAGACTTTCCTCTATTCGATCCTCTCCTGTATAATATCGTATCGTCTATCCTATCCTGTCCTCTATTCAATAATATCATCCATCCTATCCTCTTCTCTATCCTACCCTATCCTATCCTCTATCGTATCATATCCTCTATCCTATCCAATCCTATGTCCTATACTCTATCCTATCCAATCGCCTATCCAATCCTCTATCCTATCCTATCCTCTATAATATCGTATCCTCTATCCTATCATATCATTTATCCTACCCTATCCTCCATCCTATCCAATCCTCTACCCTATCCGATCCTTTATCCTACCATATCCTCTATAATATCGTATCCTCTATCATATCCTATCCTCTTTCCTATAATATCATCCACCTTATCCTATTCTCTATCCTATCGTATCCTGTATCCTATCCTATCCTCTATCCTATACTATCATCTAACCTATCCTATTCTCTATCCTATCCTCTATCGTCTGTTGTATCCTATCCTATCCACTATCCTATCCTATCCGCAATCCTCTCCTATCCTCTATCCTATCCTATCCTCTATCCTATCCTATCCTCTATCCTATCCAATCCCCTATCCTATCCTCTATCCGATCCTATCCTCTACCCTATCCTATCCTCTATCCTATCCTATCCTCTATCATATCCTATCCTCTATCCTATTCTATCCTCTATCCTATCCTATCCTCTATCCTATACTATCATCTATCCTATCCTATCCTATCCTCTATCCTATCTTATCCCCTATCCTATCCACTATCCTATCCTCAATCCTATCCTATCCTGTGCCCTATCCTATCCTCTATCCTATCCTATCCTCTATCCTATCCTATCCTCTATCCTATCCTATCCTCTATCCTATCCTATCCTCTAACCTATCCTATCCCCCATCCTATCCTATCCGCTATCCTATAATATCATCTATCCTATACTATTCTCTATCCTATCCTACCCTCTATCCTATACTATCCTCTATCGTATCCTATCCTCTATCCGATCCTATCCTCTATCCTATCCTATCCTATCCTATCCCCTATCCTCTATCCTATCCTATCCTATCCTCTATCCTATCCAATCCCCTATCCTATCCACTATCCTATCCTCAATCCTATCCTATCCTCTATCCTATCCTATCCTCTATCCTATCCTATCCTCTATCCTATCCTATCCTCTGACCTATCCTATCCTCTATCCTATCCTATCCTCTATCCTATCCTATCCTCAACCCTATCCTATCCTCTATCTTATCCTATCCTCTATCCTATCCTATCCTATCCTCTATCCTATCCTATCATCTATCCTATTCTCTATCCTATCCTATCCTCTATCCTATCCGATCCCCTATCCAATCCAATCCCCTATCCTATCCTCTATCCGATCCTATCCTCTATCCTATCCAATCTCCTATCCTATCCTTTTCCTCTATCCTATAATATCATCTATCCTATACTATTCTCTATCCTATCTTATCCCCTATCCTATACTATCCTCTATCGTCTCCTATCTTCTATCCTATCCTATCCTCTATCCTATCCTATCCCCTATCCTATCCACTATCCTATCCTCAATCCTATCCTATCCTCTACCCTATCCTATCCTCTATCCTATCGTATCTTCTATCCTATCATATCATTTATCCTATCCGATCCTCTATCCTACCATATCCTCTATAATATCGTATCCTCTATCATATCCTATCCTCTTTCCTATAATATCATCCACCTTATCCTATTCTCTATCCTATCGTATCCTGTATGCTATCCTATCCTCTATCCTATACTATCATCTAACCTATCCTATTCTCTATCCTATCCTCTATCGTCTGTTGTATCCTATCCTATCCACTATCCTATCCTATCCGCAATCCTCTCCTATCCTCTATCCTATCCTATCCTGTGTTCTATCCCATCCTCTATCATATAATATCCTCTATCCTATCCAATCCTCTATCCTATCCTCTATCCTATCCTCTATCGTATCCTATCCTCTATCCTATCCTATCCTATTCTCTATCCTATCCTCTACCCTATCCTATCCTCTATCCTATAATATCATCTATCCTATACTATTCTCTATCCTATCCTATCCTATATCCTATCCTAACCTCTATCCTATCCTATCCTCTAACCTATCCTATCCTCTATCGTATCCTATCCTCTATCCTATCCTATCCTCAACCCTATCCTATCCTCTATCCTATCCTATCCTCTATCCTATCCTATCCTATCCTCTATCCTATCCTATCCTCTATCCTATCCTCTATCGTATCCTATCCTCTATCCTATCCTATCCTATCCTATCCTCTATCCTATCCTCTATCGTATCCTATCCTCTATCCTATCCTATCCTATCCTATCCTCTATCCTATCCTATCCTCTATCCTATCCAATCCCCAATCCTATCCTCTATCCGATCCTATCCTCTACCCTATCCAATCCCCTAGACTTTCCCCTATTCGATCCTCTCCTCTATAATATCGTATCGTCTATCCTATCCTGTCCTCTATCCAATAATATCATCCATCCTATCCTCTTCTCTATCCTACCCTATCCTATCCTCTATCGTATCATATCCTCTATCCTATCCAATCCTATGTCCTATACTCTATCCTATCCAATCGCCTATCCAATCCTCTATCCTATCCTATCCTCTATAATATCGTATCCTCTATCCTATTCTCTATCCTATCCTCTACCCTATCCTATCCTCTATCCTATCCTATCCTCTATCCTATCCAATCCCCTATCCTATCCTCTATCCGATCCTATCCTCTATCCTATCCTATCCTCTACCCTATCCTATCCTCTATCCTATCCTATCCTCTATCCTATCCTATCCTATCCTCTACCCTATCCTATCCTCTATCCTATCCTATCCTATCATCTATCCTACCCTATCCTCTATTCTATCCTCCATCATATCATATCCTCTATCCTATTCTATCCTCTATCCTATCCTCTCCACTATCCTATACTATCATCTATCCTATCCTATCCTATCCACTATCCTATCATCAATCCTATCCTATCCTCAATCCTATCCTATCCTCTACCCTATCCTATCCTCTATCCTATCGTATCCTCTATCCTATCATATCATTTATCCTATCCTATCCTCCATCCTATCCAATCCTCTACCCTATCCGATCCTCTATCCTACCATATCCTCTATAATATCGTATCCTCTATCATATCCTATCCTCTTTCCTATAATATCATCCACCTTATCCTATTCTCTATCCTATCGTATCCTGTATCCTATCCTATCCTCTATCCTATACTATCATCTAACCTATCCTATTCTCTATCCTATCCTCTATCGTCTGTTGTATCCTATCCTATCCACTATCCTATCCTATCCGCAATCCTCTCCTATCCTCTATCCTATCCTATCCTCTATCCTATCCTATCCTCTATCCTATCCAATCCCCTATCCTATCCTCTATCCGATCCTATCCTCTACCCTATCCTATCCTCTATCCTATCCTATCCTCTATCATATCCTATCCTCTATCCTATTCTATCCTCTATCCTATCCTATCCTCTATCCTATACTATCATCTATCCTATCCTATCCTATCCTCTATCCTATCTTATCCCCTATCCTATCCACTATCCTATCCTCAATCCTATCCTATCCTGTGCCCTATCCTATCCTCTATCCTATCCTTTCCTCTATCCTATCCAATCCCCCATCCTATCCTATCCGCTATCCTATAATATCATCTATCCTATACTATTCTCTATCCTATCTTATCCTCTATCCTATCCTATTCTCTATCCTATCCTCTACCCTATCCTATCCTCTATCCTATTTTATCCTCTATCCTATCCAATCCCCTATCCAATCCTCTATCCTATCCTATTCTCTATAATATTGTATCCTCTATCCTATCCTCTATCCTATACTACCATCTAACCTATCCTATTCTCTATCCAATCCTCTATCGTCTGTTCTATCCTATCCTATCCGCTATCCTATCCTACCCTCAATCCTCTCCTATCCTCTATCCTATCCTATCCTGTATCCTATCCTATCCTCTATCCTATAATATCCTCTATCCTATCCAATCTTCTATCCTATCCTCTATCCTATCCTCTACCCTATTTTATCCTCTATCCTATAATATCATCTATCCTATACTATTCTCTATCATATCCTACCCTCTATCCTATACTATCCTCTATCGTATCCTATCCTCTATCCTATCCTATCCTCTATCCTATCCTATCCTCTAACCTATCCTATCCTCTATCCTATCCTATCCTCTATCCTATCCTATCCTCTATCCTATCCTATCCTCTAACCTATCCTATCCTCTATCCTATCCTATCCTCTATCCTATCCTATCCTCAACCCTATCCTATCCTCTATCCTATCCTATCCTCTATCCTATCCTATCCTATCCTCTATCCTATCCTATCCTCTATCCTATCCTATCCTATCCTCTATCCTATCCTATCATCTATCCTATCCTCTATCCTATCCTATCCTCTATCCTATCCAATCCCCTATCCAATCCAATCCCCTATCCTATCCTCTATCCGATCCTATCCTCTATCCTATCCAATCTCCTATCCTATCCTTTTCCTCTATCCTATAATATCATCTATCCTATACTATTCTCTATCCTATCTTATCCCCTATCCTATACTATCCTCTATCGTCTCCTATCTTCTATCCTATCCTATCCTCTATCCTATCCTATCCCCTATCCTATCCACTATCCTATCCTCAATCCTATCCTATCCTCTACCCTATCCTATCCTCTATCCTATCGTATCCTCTATCCTATCATATCATTTATCCTTTTTTTTTTTTTTAAAGGTATTTGCCTCTATTTAACTTTTCAATTTCTACAAAATCGTTAAAAATCTATTATCGCTGGTCGCGCATGTACTTAATTTAATTTAATCTAATCGATTCGCTTAAACTTAATCTATTTTATATATACTAACACTTAAAGTAACTAAACTCGAGATTAACCCTAAGATTACAAATCTAAAACCTAAACTCTAAAAATTTACTAGCTAAACCTTATTAGCCAAAAACCAAAAAAAAAAAACCAACACAAACAGTTGTAATTCTAATTTTTTCTATTAACCTAACCTATCTTATCTAAAATTCGCACAGAATCGCCGAGGTCCGCAGAAATCTACTTAGCGGCTACGATATTCTCTCTACCTACTAGCTACGAAAATTTGACGAAATTCGCAAAATTGTAAGAATTTTTGAAGAAATCTCGTGCGATCGACGGGAAAAATTCTAAAATTGCTTCGAATTATCTAAAATCGTCTGAAAGTGACGAAAAAACGCTAAGAAATGCTAAAATTCTGCTAATTTCTGGATTTCGCAAGAGGGAAGTGGGGGTTTTTGGATAGTTGACCCCCACTTATTCTTATATGTTTGTAAAGCCCTCGTTGAATGCGTAACTTGCCTCGTTGAAAGTTTTTTCGAGAATCAGCTCCTTCCCCTTGTCCGTGTTGTTATCTCGAAAAGGGGGGGGGGGGGTTTCGACAAATTTTTTGCCTTGGGGAACCCTGTTCCCCAGATCACAGACACCCCTTAGATTCCCCTACCGAGTCGACCCACGTACTCAGATTTTTTAGGATCCGAAATTATTTGGTCACCCGGTATGCACGCTAATTTTCAACTTTCACCGATTCCGGCGTTCAGCGGCTCGTTGTAACGGTACGGGCGAGCACTTTACTTTCGTCTGGTCCGTTTCCCTAATTTCCGTAAAATAAGCCTGCTAATCGCTATATCTCCGAAATGGGTGGGTGCAGAGCAAAAAAGTTTTCGGGGGGGAGAATAACTTCTCCTTTCCGACCCCCTTCGACTCGCCACCCTTCGAAATGGGCGGCCCTAAAATTTTATTGAGATCGGCCTATTTTTGTATTTTACCCGAGTTCTATCTCTTTCTCCTAAGACTTTATATCCGGTGTATAATTACTACTGGTTATCCCTCTGCGGTTTTAACTCTTCTAGTTCCTACCTTACTTTAGGTAACACCGTCCGACCGACCCCTCACGTTGTGTGAACTTCTCGGCTTGGCCTTTCGGGTGTTCTCTATCCTCTCTTGTTCTATGTATTTTCTCTCTATCTCTCTCGTCACTTGACACTTGGAAATTCTAAACTGCTTTATAGTCCACTTGGTATTAATCTATCGAGTGTAATTGTTCGTTTTCTAACACTGTTATTTCACCGGTTTTAATTATTTATTTATTTTTAAAATTTAATTGACATCTCTACTATTTTTAAAAACTTCTAGTCTTTTTCTATTTCTTTCTTTTCAGGTATATGCAGTTTTTCGGCACTCCCGTTTCCCGGATTTTGCTGGAAGTATCTTATTTTCACGTAAGTGTACCCGATTTAATTTTAAGAGTTTAATCTTTTCTTTTTCTTTTTCAGATGTTCGCGTTTGGTTTTTCGAGATTCTATAGTTGATGATCTGCTATTTTCTTTCAAGTTATTTTCCTCTTAGGAGTTTATCCGCCCCTGAGGGGTTTTTAACCCGAACTCCGCGTGAATCGCGTCTTTATTCGCGTTTTGGCTTTATAGTCCTTTTGGTTTTGAATTTTCCACTCACTTTTTACTTTTATATATACTCATACTTATTATTTCGAGTAAGAATAAATTAAAGTAAAACTCGCGAGTGCGGTTGAAATTTTCGCGTTTCTATGCTCTCTTACGATGTTAGCTCGGTGAGATTTCGATTCGCTCTGCTTTTCAAATTCAATCCTGAGGCACGGGAGGCCTCGGTGACTTTCCCCCTCCCTACCCGTTTCTCCGAGCGTTTTTCGGTCGTGGTGTGTTGTGTTACGCCGAGACAATGTAGTTGAACTCGAGTAACCCCATCATTTCAAAATTTTGATATTTTGATTGCTTTGACCTGAGTTGTTCTATCGTTAACGTCCTCGTCTTATGATTTTTTCCAGTTTTACCCTTGTGGTATGGAAACAGAGGGGCAAGTGTCCTATTTCTTCTTCTATTTTCGGTTAGTATATTGCCTAACTGTCTAATTTTAAAATATATTCTATGCTATCCGGTTAATACTTTCCTCCTAATAAACTTTCTTCGTGCTACCCGCCCGTGTTCTGGAAACGACTATGTACATATTATACTATTACCGTGGCCTGAGCCGCGTATTCTGTGCTCCACGAAATTTCTTTTAGCTATAAAATCAAGATTTTTAATATTTTATCTGGTCAAATTTTTGGCGGGCGTTTAGAAAGGTGCAAATTTTTATTTTCATCTTAATTTTTTAGCCCCCCCCCCCTCTTGAAAATATCTTTTAAAATAGACCCTTTTCAGTTGTTTTTTCTATATCAAAAAATTCGCCGTTTCCAAAAAACGTCGGGTTTACAATCTGGCACGTTAAAAGTTCCCCTAACCCTTATAATTTAATAAAATACAATTCGCCACGTGTTGATAGCGTCGTCCGCCATCTTGTCGCTTAGTGCTAAGCAATACGCCGCTGGGAGTATGCCCCTGATTTACCTTGTCACTTCTCGCCCGCTATCTTCGCTTTCTCGCACGATTCCTACTTTATCCTACTTTTCGCGGTGTCGCGCTCTGCCCGGAGTCGGTAAGTGGCGCCTGGGAAGCTGCAACCGGAGCCGCAAGTAATACGCCGCTGGTCCTTTGGCTTCGTTGCCTTCCACCGTCTGCTCCGTGCTACAGCGTCCCCGGGGGAGTGTGGAGGGGCCAGGGGGGGGGAGCCGAGATGCTGAAGGGTTGTCTGCGTTGAGCTTGGAAGTTTCTCCCTCTACTTAGCGGTGGTTGATCTCCTTGTTGTCGCCCTAGCCTGGTCCCGCGTATTCGCTTCTTCACAGGCGTCGGTTGACCTTCGGCATCCTCCACCGTCTATTGAGGCCTCCTTTTCCCGCGATGTCCTCCGCTCCTCGGTCCCCCCCCCCCCCGGGAAGCGCTGCAACACAGAGAGATTACATTTATTTTAGCGAGTATCATACTTTCTAATATTTATTTTTACTAGTCGCAAATTAGGATCTGATTAATACTTATCTAGAGGTCTCCCATGATTTCGGCATCGGCAGATTCCAGATCTTCGTCTGTACCTCTTATTATCGGATTGTCTATCAGCTCTTTCTCTCTTCTTCTTTCCTCTTCTTCCTTCGTGCTTAGGATGTTTCTGCAGAGGACCATAAATATTTTCCAAGTAGGTTCGCTCTCTAGGATACCGTCCATTATTTTCTCCGTAGACAGAGATTCCGCATCGGTTCGTAGGGCTTCCAAGAGCGGCTTCCTCTCCTCCGTCCATCTCTGGCATGAGACAATAGTGTGTTCCGGTGTGTCAGTGGTTCCCGGATGGAACCAGCACTCATCTGATTCGGTTTTGCCAATGCGTTTTCTAAACAAATTAAAGACTCCGTGCCCGGTAAGGGCTTGTGTTAGGTAAAAGTTCAACTCGCCGTGTTTCCTATTTACCCATTTATCTATATCAGGAATAAGTTTGTGTGTCCATCGGCCTACAACGTTGTGGTTCCATTCATCTTGCCACTTTTGGAGAGTGATTTCTTTATTTTGTTTCCTGATTTGTTTTTTGAACCTGGAAATTGCTAATTCAACTATTTCTTCCGTAGTTTCTTCCTCTATGCCAGTAGTTGGTGGTGGATTTTGTCCTCTATTCTCCGCGGCGTTAGGCCCATGTTCTCTCAAAAATGACGTCATATCATTTTCTTCCTCGAAGATTCTTCTTCTTTCCAATACTTTGAGATCCCAGGGGGGAATCCCCGCTAAGACTGCTAAAGTTTCTAACGGTACCGATCTATAGGCTGCTACTACTCTTGTAAGCCCCATTTTTTGCGTTTTTCTGAGTAATCTTCTAAAGAAAATTTTTTCCGCAGCTTCGGCCCATATTGGTGCTCCGTATAACACGATCGATTCCATAGTCATAAAGTACAGCTTTCTTCCTGTTTGTCTAGTCTTAATTTTATTTGTCATAATCCTGCTGAGGGCAGACATCGTTCTTATGGCCTTATTAGTTGCCTTCTCGATTTGTTTTTTAAAACTTTTATTGGATTCGAAGATTATTCCGAGGTATTTCAATTCATTCTTCGGTATTATCTCAGCGTCTCCTATTCTGAAACAAAGGTTCGGGTCAACATATTTACAATTCAGCCACATGATTTCTGTTTTGTCTTCCGCTAGGGACAGTCCGGCCGTGGTCATCCACTGTTTGGTGTCCTCAGCGATTTCTTCTGCTCTCAGCTTGAGTCTATTGGTGGTAGAAGCCTGAATAATAATGGCCAAGTCGTCTGCAAAGGCAATTTTTTGTGTCATCGGCGGTGTCGATCTATTTAGAAGTCCATCGTACACCAAATTCCACAAAAAAGGGCCGAGGACTGAGCCTTGAGGGACTCCCATTTTCATATTCAGTTCTATTGATTTTTCCGATGCTTCGTATTCTACCATTCTGCCCCTGAAATAGTCACTTATTATCCGGACGAGATACTCGGATACTTTCCTGTTTTTTAATTCGTTGTCGATTGCCTTCCAGCTCAAAGAGTTAAAGGCGTTTTTTACGTCAAGGGCGATCATGACCGCAAATCTGTTTTTTGCCGAGGCCTCAATTGCCGCTTTCCTGACGATTTCCATTGCATGTATGGTTGATGTTCCCTTAGTGAATCCAAATTGATTTGAGCTGAAAGGTCTTTCTCCTAGCTCTCCATGTAATCTCGCCCGGATGACATATTCCAGGAGCTTGGCCACAGCATCTAGAATACAAATTGGTCTGTAGGCAGAGTGGGAGGAAGGGTCCTTACCTTCTTTTCTAAGAAGAATTGTTCTTGCTACTTTCCATTGCTGTGGTATACTCCCTCTAATTAGAATGCCCTTGAAGAGGGCAGCAAATCTGTCCGGCCTTGTTTCTGCTAATAATTTTATAATTTCAGGTTGCATACCGTCTTTTCCCGGGGCTTTTCCGGATTTCAGCAATTTGGAAGCAGCTATGATTTCTTCCGAGGTAACCTCGGGTATTTTTCTTCCGATTGTCTCCTCTTGGTTTCTCAGGCTATTTTCCCTTTCTGTCTCATTGTTCTCGCTTCCGTTGTTTCCACTTGGTTGCTCGTCAGGTTGTCTAAAATCTTGTGGGAATAATCCCTCCATCACGTTTGCTGCACACTCTGCTGAGAGAGAGGCTGGAGGATTGTCTTTTTTAACCTGTCTTATGATTATTTTATAGGGCTTGCCCCA
Source organism: Halictus rubicundus (assembly GCF_050948215.1). Lineage (NCBI taxonomy): Eukaryota > Metazoa > Arthropoda > Insecta > Hymenoptera > Halictidae > Halictus > Halictus rubicundus. The sequence continues at coordinate 578,831 of NW_027488620.1, forward strand.
TATGTCCTTATTAATAGTTTCGCATAGTTCGTTCCATGATATCTCTTTCTGTTTGGAAATTAGTCTTTGTAGGTTCTTCTTAGCTCGTTTGTATAGGAAGGTTAAGGCCTCCCTTTCGTCGTCCTTACCCTTCCTCCTCGCTTTTTGGACTGACCTTCTAAGTTTCTGGGTTTTATCTCTTTCTTTCTTTAACTCAGGAGTCCACCAGATATTACTTTTAACCTTTCTATGCGTTGATTCGGGTTTATCTAGCTCTTCGTCGCAGATTTTATAAATATTGTTTAGAAACTTAGTTTCCTCGTCTTTATTAAAATAGTTTGCTTCGTTGAGTCCTTCCTCTATGATAGATCTTTGCAGCGCCGTCCCCAGCCTGAGGAGTCCTGTTCTCGTTAATTTCCATTTATTGCTTTGACTTCCCTTGTTCCTTTGCATCTCGTCCTTAGTTTGAATCTCTGTGAACAAATATTTGTGATCGGATGCTGTTTCTTTGTTAAGTACTTTATTAATGATTTTGTTGTCTTTTTCTTGTAGGTCCCGGGTAGTTGCTATGAAATCCAGATTTGAGGTGGATTTCCCTCTCTCAAAGGTGTGTCCTCCCTCAGGGATACAGGGGAAGATGTTTATCCTTAGCATTTCTTCCAATAATATTGTTCCTTTAAGATTCTGTTCTACAGATCCCCAGGCTGGGGATTTAGCATTAAAGTCTCCTCCTAACAAAATTCTTTTTCCTTTCAGGCGTTCCTGGTCGACAAACTGCATTAGTTTCTTTATTTTGTGTGTGTAGAGATCCGTAGAGATATTTGGAGAAATGTAGGTACTTACTATCGTGAGGTTATCAATTCTTACCGCAACGTAGTCTTCCTGTACCCTGTCTCCGTCCTCTTGTCTTTTAAAGCCGTTTGTATTAGTGACCCAGATTGCTGCTGAGTTTCCAGTTGAGTAAATCCAGTTTCCTGGATTGTAAAGTGGCTCTGAAATCAGAACGATGTCCACCCCCGTTTCTGCGACTGTTTGTGTTAGCAAGCAGTGAGCGAGCCTACAATGGTTCAGATTAATTTGCAATAATTTTAAATTGAATTTTATGCGTTACTCCTAGCTGATTGCTCCAAAAATTTTTTATGTTGCGGGCAGTTTACCGCCCCCGCAACATGTTCGGCCTTCGATGCGTGTATCCCTTCTCGGATGCAGAGGACACAGCATCTTATTGCCTCACAGCCATTAATTTGGTGTCCTATTGCCCCGCATCTCCTGCAGAGTTCTTGACCCTTCAGATCTAACGTGCAGTTGTACGATAAGTGCCCGAAAGCGTGGCACTTGTAGCATCTTAGAATGTTCTGAGTCCTTTTGACTCTGCAGTTTGTAAAGCCGATTTTTAATTTATTTTCCTGTCCCAATTGTTCCAATATTTTAGCCGGAAGGGCAACTATGGCCATCCGAGTTCCTCCGTATCCGAATCGGATATTTTTGACCTCTATTTCATCTTTCTGAATTCCTAGAATTTTTTCGAGTTCCTCCTGGAGTTCCCCTCTGTCGATTGTTGGATCGAGATCTTTTATTTCGTACACTACCTTGGGGGCCATTCTCCTGATTTTGCAATCTCCCCCTAGGGTGTCCTTCGCGAATTTTTCCAGATCTCCGGCAGTGGTACCCTTTTCCATCTCTATAACGAGATCTCCTCCCCTGGACTTTCTTACGGTATGAATTCCATTCAATCTATCTCCAGCATTGGTCTTTAGTTGTTTAAATAAATCCGCGAAGGTCCTTGTTTCTGATGTTTTAATGATTATAGCTTCCGATTTTGGAGGGGGAGGAAGCTTGTTTCTTTTTTCTCGTTCCTTTTCTTGTTCCCGTTTCCTTTTCTCTGCTTCTGCTGCTTCTTCCTCTTCTTTCTTCTTTTTCCTTAAAGCTTTCTTCTCCTCGTTTTTATTTCTATTCTCGACTGTCTTCCATTCGTTTTCTTTCTCTTTATCATGGTCGATTTCCTTGTTCAATTTGCCGCTTGCTTCTTCCGCTTCACTTTCATACATTAATCTTTTCTTCAGTCCTTCTGCTGTCTTTTTATGCTTTTCGGGTTTCGGTGGAACATTATTTTCATTTTTAGCTAAGGAGCATTGCGTTCCCATATCTCTATGCAGTATACTATTTTTGAGTTGTTTATTTTCTATTATTAGTTCAATGTTTTTTAGCTTGGTGATCGCCACTTCGAGCAGTCTATCCGCTTGGCTGGCGTGACATTTCGTCACGTTTTTTACCTCCGTTAGTGGGTCCGCACAATAATTTTTAACCTCGCGTGTTGAATTTTTAGTTTTTTTTGAGGATTTTTATTAGTTGCCCTATTAGTTTTAATACGTCGTCCTCCTCATCCTTCTCTTCGTCGTCGGTCTGGTTGATTGCGTACAAAGTTATGTCTTCTAGTCGTTTCTTTTTTAATGCCGTACTTCCGACCAAGATTACGTCCGAGATTACCGAATCTGTGTCGGTTTCCTCTTCATTTTCTCTTGGTCTTTTAATCAATGATCTATCCTTTTCTTTTTCCGCGCTATGCTTTATTTTTGAGCTTTTCTTGAAGACATTGCCTTTCGCTGCTGGTTGCATTGGTGTGAGGAATTTTTCTTCCTCGTCCATCTTCTTTCTTATTTTGTTCTCTCTTTCTTTCGTCTTCTTTTCGATATGCTATTGTTCTTTTACTATCGTATTGATTTGAAACCGTATTGTCTGTTTGTGCTAACGTATGTGTCAAGTGAATGCTGTATGTGTCTTTGTTTGTGGGTGTCCGTGGTGGCGGTCGTTTCGTCCTCGGTGCGTGTTATTGTATTAGGTTGTCTCTTACTTTGTCCTCTCGCTTTCGCTCGGGGTCGGCCGTTACGATTCCGTCTGTTCGGTATCTTTAACCCCCCCTGGCTCTCCCCTTCTGTACCTATCGTTTTCCCAGCGTTTTTAACCTACCCTTTCCCTTTCCTCTCTTTCCTTAATGCCTTTTTCCCTGTTTCTCTCTGTCCTGATTAGGCTTTAAAAAATTTTTTTTTTTTTTTTTATATTTTAGCTTTTAACTACGAAAGTTTTCTGCTATTAGTATATTTTTCTGCTATTAGTATATTAATCTTACTACATTTTATTTATTTTATATAACTACTACTATCTTGTCTTTTATCTACTATCTTGTCTTTTGAAGGGTGATTTTTCTGACAAATTGTCGCTTTTTTATTACTAATAGAGGGCTAAGCAATTTGATTTTACTACTATTTCTTTCTAATACTGGTTTCTTGTTTTTTAATTCTATTAAGCTATTGTATTTTATTCTTTATTTTATTACATTTAATTGTATTATTTGTAGGTTGGGGAAGGCAGTAAGTCGGAAAACACGGAGAATTAAAGGTATTTGCCTCTATTTAACTTTTCAATTTCTACAAAATCGTTAAAAATCTATTATCGCTGGTCGCGCATGTACTTAATTTAATTTAATCTAATCGATTCGCTTAAACTTAATCTATTTTATATATACTAACACTTAAAGTAACTAAACTCGAGATTAACCCTAAGATTACAAATCTAAAACCTAAACTCTAAAAATTTACTAGCTAAACCTTATTAGCCAAAAACCAAAAAAAAAACCAACACAAACAGTTGTAATTCTAATTTTTTCTATTAACCTAACCTATCTTATCTAAAATTCGCACAGAATCGCCGAGGTCCGCAGAAATCTACTTAGCGGCTACGATATTCTCTCTACCTACTAGCTACGAAAATTTGACGAAATTCGCAAAATTGTAAGAATTTTTGAAGAAATCTCGTGCGATCGACGGGAAAAATTCTAAAATTGCTTCGAATTATCTAAAATCGTCTGAAAGTGACGAAAAAACGCTAAGAAATGCTAAAATTCTGCTAATTTCTGGATTTCGCAAGAGGGAAGTGGGGGTTTTTGGATAGTTGACCCCCACTTATTCTTATATGTTTGTAAAGCCCTCGTTGAATGCGTAACTTGCCTCGTTGAAAGTTTTTTCGAGAATCAGCTCCTTCCCCTTGTCCGTGTTGTTATCTCGAAAAGGGGGGGGGGGGGGGGTTTCGACAAATTTTTTGCCTTGGGGAACCCTGTTCCCCAGATCACAGACACCCCTTAGATTCCCCTACCGAGTCGACCCACGTACTCAGATTTTTTAGGATCCGAAATTATTTGGTCACCCGGTATGCACGCTAATTTTCAACTTTCACCGATTCCGGCGTTCAGCGGCTCGTTGTAACGGTACGGGCGAGCACTTTACTTTCGTCTGGTCCGTTTCCCTAATTTCCGTAAAATAAGCCTGCTAATCGCTATATCTCCGAAATGGGTGGGTGCAGAGCAAAAAAGTTTTCGGGGGGGAGAATAACTTCTCCTTTCCGACCCCCTTCGACTCGCCACCCTTCGAAATGGGCGGCCCTAAAATTTTATTGAGATCGGCCTATTTTTGTATTTTACCCGAGTTCTATCTCTTTCTCCTAAGACTTTATATCCGGTGTATAATTACTACTGGTTATCCCTCTGCGGTTTTAACTCTTCTAGTTCCTACCTTACTTTAGGTAACACCGTCCGACCGACCCCTCACGTTGTGTGAACTTCTCGGCTTGGCCTTTCGGGTGTTCTCTATCCTCTCTTGTTCTATGTATTTTCTCTCTATCTCTCTCGTCACTTGACACTTGGAAATTCTAAACTGCTTTATAGTCCACTTGGTATTAATCTATCGAGTGTAATTGTTCGTTTTCTAACACTGTTATTTCACCGGTTTTAATTATTTATTTATTTTTAAAATTTAATTGACATCTCTACTATTTTTAAAAACTTCTAGTCTTTTTCTATTTCTTTCTTTTCAGGTATATGCAGTTTTTCGGCACTCCCGTTTCCCGGATTTTGCTGGAAGTATCTTATTTTCACGTAAGTGTACCCGATTTAATTTTAAGAGTTTAATCTTTTCTTTTTCTTTTTCAGATGTTCGCGTTTGGTTTTTCGAGATTCTATAGTTGATGATCTGCTATTTTCTTTCAAGTTATTTTCCTCTTAGGAGTTTATCCGCCCCTGAGGGGTTTTTAACCCGAACTCCGCGTGAATCGCGTCTTTATTCGCGTTTTGGCTTTATAGTCCTTTTGGTTTTGAATTTTCCACTCACTTTTTACTTTTATATATACTCATACTTATTATTTCGAGTAAGAATAAATTAAAGTAAAACTCGCGAGTGCGGTTGAAATTTTCGCGTTTCTATGCTCTCTTACGATGTTAGCTCGGTGAGATTTCGATTCGCTCTATCATATCATTTATCCTATCCGATCCTCTATCCTACCATATCCTCTATAATATCGTATCCTCTATCATATCCTATCCTCTTTCCTATAATATCATCCACCTTATCCTATTCTCTATCCTATCGTATCCTGTATGCTATCCTATCCTCTATCCTATACTATCATCTAACCTATCCTATTCTCTATCCTATCCTCTATCGTCTGTTGTATCCTATCCTATCCACTATCCTATCCTATCCGCAATCCTCTCCTATCCTCTATCCTATCCTATCCTGTGTTCTATCCCATCCTCTATCATATAATATCCTCTATCCTATCCAATCCTCTATCCTATCCTCTATCCTATCCTCTATCGTATCCTATCCTCTATCCTATCCTATCCTATTCTCTATCCTATCCTCTACCCTATCCTATCCTCTATCCTATAATATCATCTATCCTATACTATTCTCTATCCTATCCTATCCTATATCCTATCCTAACCTCTATCCTATCCTATCCTCTAACCTATCCTATCCTCTATCGTATCCTATCCTCTATCCTATCCCATCCTCAACCCTATCCTATCCTCTATCCTATCCTATCCTATCCTCTATCCTATCCTATCCTCTATCCTATCCTATCCTCTATCCTATCCTCTATCGTATCCTATCCTCTATCCTATCCTATCCTATCCTATCCTATCCTCTATCCTATCCTATCCTCTATCCTATCCAATCCCCTATCCTATCCTCTATCCGATCCTATCCTCTACCCTATCCTATCCTCTATCCTATCCTATCCTCTATCATATCCTATCCTCTATCCTATTCTATCCTCTATCCTATCCTATCCTCTATCCTATACTATCATCTATCCTATCCTATCCTATCCTCTATCCTATCTTATCCCCTATCCTATCCACTATCCTATCCTCAATCCTATCCTATCCTCTGCCCTATCCTATCCTCTATCCTATCCTATCCTCTATCCTATCCAATCCGCTATCCTATCCTATTTTTTTTTTTTTTTTTTTTTTTTTTTTTTTTTTTTTTTTCCCGAGGAGGTAATCACTATTACGGATACCCGACCCCTCCCGGGGGGGAGTGGGCCGGGTTATGTGGGACTCCTCGGCTGGTGGGTGCAATGCCGAGTATACCCACTAACTCCTCCCCGTCCGTCCCTAGGCTCCTGGGGGCACCCGTGGTCCGCGCGCGCATGTCTATCCGGTGTGCCCCCGCCTTAGCATTCCTCCCTGGGTGGGGGACGCGGCCTCCACCCTATCCTACTCTATCCGAAGGCGCCACGCAACGGACGACGTGAAGCCTTCCCCCCCATTTAGGCCGCCCGATGGACGTCCGGGCCCCCGCCCAAGACGTCCGACGGCCTCCGGGGACGCCATTGGCAACCGAGTATAAGGAGACCGTCGGTCCCCCGCCTCGAGATCACCAAGGGCGCCCCCGCCCGCGTTAAGGACGCCGCAACGGAGGCACGCCCCCGGGGCGTGCCCTGCGTCTCCTTCTCCCACCCCTTCGGCCGGGATCGTGATTTCGCTCACGACCCCGTTCCGCAGCCTCCTTCTGCAGCATTACCTGCTCACAGAAGGAGGCGAACCCTCTCCACGCCCCCTCGCCGCCCGCTGCCGCCGAGACGACAGCCGGAAGCGAGAGGTCATGGCCCACTGCGCGCCGCAGAGCACGGCGCTCACCCGCCCACGCTGGACACTCCTCCAGAGTGTGCTGCGCCGTGTCCCGCGACTCGCCGCAGTGGTGACACGCCTCCTCGGCCTCCCGCCCGATGCGACACAGGTACACACCGAAGCAACCGTGCCCGGTCATCACCTGCGTCACTCGGTAGGAGACCCTATGCCCCATCCATCCCCTGTTCCACCGGTCGAACACGGGGAGGATGGCCCGAACGGCCCGCCTCCCTCCTTCCTCCGTCCCGTGAAGGCTTTCGCGCCATTCCCGGGCGGCGGCCCGCCGAGCGCGGCCCCTGTACTCCGCCACATCGAGCGCCACCCGATCCGGAGCCATCCCCCTCCGCTGGAGGTCCCTGGCGTACCCGTGTACGTCCGACAACACGCGGGCCTCCAGCTCGAGGGGGATAAGCCCCGACATCACCATCGCCGTCGCGTAAGAGATGGTGCGATACCCCCGCACGATGCCAATGGCCAGCCTGCGCTCGATTCGGCGCAGCAGTGCTCGCACACCGCTACGCCCCCCGGCCAAGACATCGTACGCCCACACAGGGGCTCCGTACAGGACTAAAACCCGCACCACCACCGCGAACAGGCGACGCACCCGTCCACAGGGTCCCCCGAGATTCGGGAGAAGACGACCGAGCGCAGCGGTCGCCCTCTCCGCCCGGGGCACTAGCGACTCGATGTGGCGGCAGAAACGCCACAGGCCGTCGAGCTCGAGTCCCAGGTACCGCATCTGGAACCCGACCTCGACCGCTCCCCCCCCCCCCCCACGGCGATCCAGCACTGGGGAGGCGCCGCCAGCCGGGCCCGGTGGTAAAACCACATGGCCCTGGTCTTAGCGACGGACACCTCTAGGCCCAGAGACCGGATCGCGCGTACCGCGCGCCACGCGCCGCGCTCCGCCAGGCAGACGGCCTCCTTCGTATACCTCCCGGTGGCAAGCACCAACGTGTCGTCGGCGTAACACGTTAGGCTGACACCGGGAGGCATCCCCTCCCGCAGGACGCTGTCGTACGCGAGGTTCCACAGCAACGGGCCCAACACCGAGCCCTGTGGAACCCCCCGCACGACGCTCCTGCGAATCATCCCGTACCGGCCAGGATATTCTATGCTCCTGTCGGAGAGATAGTCCCCGATCACCCTCCTAAGGTACGGAGGCACCTGGTGGAAGACCAGGGCCTCCGAAATTCTATCCCAGGGGACGGTGTTGAACGCGTTGGCGATATCCAAGGAGATCGCCAACGCAACACCGCCCCCCTCCGTACAGGCCTCCGAGAGAGCCCTCACCCGCCGAATTGCGTCGACGGTGGAGAGACCCCCCCGGAAGCCGAACTGCGCCTCGCTCAGATCGGGGACTCCTCCCCCCGACAGGTGCCGGACGAGGCGTCCAACGAGAACGCGCTCGAACAACTTCCCCGCCTCGTCCAGCAAGCAAATTGGCCGGTACCCGGAGGGCGAGTCCCGGGACTTGCCCGCCTTTGGAAGGAGGACCAGCCTGCCTGACTTCCATAGTGGGGGGAACACTCCCTCCCTCAGACAACTGTTGAACAGCCGCCTGAGTTCGGGAGCGAGCCCCCCCTCCAATGCCAAGACCAACGCGCGGCCCGACACCCCGTCAGGACCCGGGGCCTTGCGGCCCACCCGACGGGCCCTGGTCACCGCCTCCCCGAGCTCGCCGGCTGACACCTCCCACTCCGCGGACCAGGAGAGAGGCTCCTGGCCCGGATGGAGGCGGTGTCGCTGTCCCCCCTCACGCGGGAAGAGAGACGTCACCACCTCCTCGAGTAAGGGAGGGTCCATCGATTCCGTCAGTGGGGGGGCCCACGCGCGCAGCTTGCTCATTACAAGCTTATACGGGCGCCCCCACGGATCCGCGTCCACCGTGCCGACGAGCTCCGACCACGCGTCCGCCTTGGCCCTCGCGATGGCCCTCCGGAGAGTCCCGAGCGCGGCTCGGTACTCCCCGTGGAGCCTCGCCTCCTCGTCGTCGCGCCTCCTGCGCGCTCGGCCATACTGGCGCCGCGCGGCATTGCAGGCACGCCGAAGCTCCGCAATGCCCGCGGACCACCAGTATGCCGCCCTTCTATGGTCGGACCGGCTCCGGGGCACCGCGGTGTCGCACACCGCCGTCATCACCTCCCGGAGCCGCTCCGCCCCGCGCGCCGGTGCCCCCCCAGCCGGCTGGGGCCCCCCCCACGTTACCGCGGCGACAGCGGCCCGGAACAGGTCCTCGTCCGCCCTGCTCCACGCCCATCGCGGCCGTCGGTCCACCTGGCCGTGCCGGGAATCCCGCGCGTAGAGGGCGGCGGGCCACACGTCCATGACTATGGGCGTGTGGTCAGAGGCCAGCTCTAGTTCTTCCGCCACCCTCCATCCCGACACTCGGCGCACGGCCGACGGCGTCCCCCATGTCAGATCGACAATAGAGACACCCTGCGGCCGCACGCACGTCGGCGTGGATCCCCGGTTAATCAACCGGAGATCCAGGCCGGACGCCCAGGTTAACACCTCGCTTCCCCTAGTGGTCGTCCTGGGACTCCCCCACGATACCGCGTGGGCATTGAAGTCTCCCAGGACGAGAACCGGACGGGCGCTGCACCGCGCGATGCAGCTACTCAGCCCGCCCAGGAACCCCCGAAAATGATCGAGGCCACGGCTCGGCGAGATATAAACTCCGACGACCGCGATGTCCCCCCACCGCACCGCCACGAATCCCTCGCCTCTCTCCAGAAGGGAGATCGACGGGGACCCGCGGCGGCCCTCCGCCACTATGGCGACGGAGCCGGCCCCGTCCCCCACCCAGAAGGGGTGATCGGGAACGGAGTACGGCTCCGCCGCCACTGCCAACCCAGTCCCCCGCTCGCGCACGGCCTGGACAAACAAGTCCTGGGCCGCACGCGAGTAGTTGAGGTTCGCCTGCAGAACCGGAATAGGCCTGAAAACAGCCTACCCTGACATTTGCTCTGCAGGCTCCCCCCCCTGGGGGGACTGGGCCCCCGGTGTAGTCGGCTGCTGCTGCGCGGGTGCAGCCGCCGACTTTTCCCCTCTTCCCTTCACCGCCGCGCGACCCCTCCTCGGAGCCGGGGCACACGCTTTGGCCCCGAACCTGTGGTTCGAGGGCCTCCCCAGATCCGCGCAGAGCGGGCATCTGGGGGCAGCCCCACAGGCCGAGGCGCGGTGCTCGGTCGCACCGCACCGATAGCACCTCGCGCTCCTGTCGACCGTGCTTTTACAGGTCGACCGCGTGTGCCCCGTCTCCAAGCAGCGGAAGCACTGAAGGGGTCGCTCCCTCAGTGCCTCCACCCGCGCCGAGGACCAGCCGACCAGCAGCCGGCCCCCCGCCACCACCTTCCTGACGGCCGCGAGGGGGCCCTGGGCCCAACAGGAGCCCAGCACCCGCTCAGAGGCGGACCTCCGGATCTCTCCGACCCGGAACTCGGCCTCCGAGCACCCCCCCGCAGCCGCAAGTGCCGCCGCGACCTCCCTTGCGCTAACCGAGTCGTCCAGGCCAGCGACGCGCAACTCGCCTCGCTTGACGGCCTGGACGACTTTAACCCCAGTCCCTTGTAAGGCCTCAGAGACCCTCGTGGAGAGGGCCCGTGCCTTCTCTTGGCCCTCCGGGCCCTTTACCTCCAGGAGGATCCCCCCCGTCTTGGTCCTCCTGGGGAGCACCCCCGACTCAATCCCCAGCGCCTTGAGGTCTATTGCCTCTCTGGCCCTGGCGATCACTCCCGCGTAGGTGAGCTTACAGCTCTCGGGGATCGTGATCGCCACGGCCCCGGACTTGGGGGCGCGCCCCAGGGCAACAACCCTCCCACTTGACGGCTTCGCCGTGATCGCGCCGGCCCCCTTTCGCGTGCCGACCGCCGAACCCCCGGTCGCCGTCCTCCGTTTCGCCGAAGCAGCGGCCGCCGACTCGGCGGCGAGGGCTATGGCCGCCCTCTCCTCCGCCGCTGCCCGCCTCCTCTCCGCCTTCCTCGCGGACCTCGACTTCGCCACCGACCAGGAGGCTGGGTCGACCGGCGGCGGGATGTCCACGGGTGGCACCACCCCGGCGCTGGACACCACCACCGGCCCAGTCCTCCTGGTTTCGACCACCGCCGGCGGAGAAGCCACCGGCGGGGCATCGCGCGTCCCTCCCCCCCTGCCCTGGAGAGCCGGAACCATCCCGGCCAGGATTGCCCGGAAACGATTCTCCATTCTCGCTTCCAGCTCGGCATTCCTGGCCGCCACCATCGCGTCGACGCGGAGGAGAAGGGCTTGAGGGTCCAGTACCCCCGCCCCCTCCGCCGCCCGCGTCGCCGCTTCCGCCGCCGGTCCCGTCCCCGCGGTCCCGCCTGAGGAGGCGGAGGGTACCGCCCCAGGGGCCGTCTTTCCCGCGACCGCCCGCTTCTCCGCCCCCGCGACGCGAAGCCTCGCCCGGAGGTCCTGTACCTCCTTGGCGAGGGCCTCGGTCTGTTGGCGGAGACGGGCGACCTCCTGGCTATTGCCCCACGCCGTGCCAGTGTATGCCCGCTGCACCAGCGTAGTGCAATAGGCCCTGGCCAGCGCGGAGCAATCCCTGAGCTCCTTGGCAAAACTGCCCTTGAGGCCCCTGGAGACGGTGGAGACGCCCTCCACACGTCTCATCGCGTCCTCCACCTCCTCCGCCAGCTGCGCCGTCGGCAGCTTCCCCGCGGACTCCATTAGCTCCGCGATTTTGTGGAGCTGGCCCCTCTCGGCGCGGTCGCTGAGCACCTGCTCAGCACCCGCCCCCGAGGAGCCCTCCTCAGGGGTCCCCCCGACGACCCTCCCGCTGCGCGTCTGCAGCCCCCCTCCTGCCACGGACGGCTCCAGCCGGGGCCGCTTCCCCGTCGGAGCTCCGTCCGCCCCCCGCATCTCGGCTCCCGCGCGCGACACGCCCGCGTCCGAGTCTCCCGAAATCTGTGATGACGTTTCCGTCACCACAGCTTCGCTGGTAGTATTTACCTCCGAAGGGGCCCAGTGGTCCACCACCTTCGGCTCGCAGTCGTTGGATAACGACGCGCTGTGGCCTGCTCGCCCACCAACAGTCGCGCCGGTACTGGGGTATCCCTCCCCTGCACCGTAAACTAAACTCTTTTCCTTTGTGCCGTCCATGTCAATTTTGTGAAACACCCAGCCTTGCCCTGGTCCGTCACCGAAAATCCCGTCCCAACTCGGCAGTTTTTGCCCCTCCGTGCGAACCTTACCGGCAAGGGTGCCCCTACCAGGATCCGAAGATCCCGCCGGCATTGCCTCGCACATCGTCGAGGCTACTTCCTGCCGCGTACCCCCCGCTCCGTTAGCCACCCACAGTCGTGAGTGCCCAGGGACCACCGCGAGGAGGTGGAGCGTGGAGGATTTTAGGAATATGACCGCCACCACTGTGGCATACCTAGCAGTGGATCCGAGTCACCACTGCCAAGCCCATATCCCCTAGGTCCCCTCCGCTATCCTATCCTATCCTCTATCCTATCCTCTATCGTATCCTATCCTCTATCCTATCCTATCCTATCCTATCCTCTATCCTATCCTATCCTCTATCCTATCCAATCCCCTATCCTATCCTCTATCCGATCCTATCCTCTACCCTATCCTATCCTCTATCCTATCCTATCCTCTATCCTATCCTATCCTCTATCCTATCCAATCCCCTATCCTATCCTCTATCCGATCCTATCCTCTACCCTATCCTATCCTCTATCCTATCCTATCCTCAACCCTATCCTATCCTCTATCCTATCCTATCCTCTATCCTATCCTATCCTATCCTCTATCCTATCCTATCCTATCCTCTATCCTATCCTATCCTCTATCCTATCCAATCCCCTATCCTATCCTCTATCCGATCCTATCCTCTACCCTATCCAATCCTCTATCCTATCGTATCCTCTATAATATCGTATCCTCTATCCTATCCTATCCTCTATCCTATCCTATCCTCTATCCAATCCAATCCCCTATCCTATCCTCTATCCGATCCTATCCTCTATCCTATCCTATCCTATCCTATCCTCTATCCTATCCAATCCCCTATCCTATCCACTATCCTATCCTCAATCCTATCCTATCCTCTATCCTATCCAATCCTGAACCCTATCGTATCCTCTATCCTATCCTATTCTCTATCCTATCCTCTACCCTATCCTATCCTCTATCCTATAATATCATCTATCCTATACTATTCTCTATCCTATCCTACCCTCTATCCTATACTATCCTCTATCGTATCCTATCCTCTATCCGATTCTATCCTCCATCCTATCCTATCCTCTATCCTATCCTATCCTCTATCCTATCCAATCCCCTATCCTATCCACTATCCTATCCTCAATCCTATCCTATCCTCTATCTTATCCTATCCTCTATCCTATCCTATCCTCTGTCCTATCCTATCTTCAACCCTATCCTATCCTCTATCCTATCCTATCCTCTATCCTATCCTCTATCCGATCCTATCCTCTATCGTATCCTATCCTCTATCCTATCCTATTCTCCATCCTATCCGATCCTCTATCCTATCCTCTATCCTATCCTCTATCGTATCCTATCCTCTATCCTATCCTATCCTGTATCCTATCCTATCCTCTATCGTATCCTATCCTCTATCCGATGCTATCATCTATCCTATCCTATCCTCTATCCGATCCTATTCTCTATCCTATCCTATCCTCTATCCTATTATATCCTCTATCCTACCATATCTTCTATCCTATCCTATCCTCTATCCTATCCAATCCCCTATCCTATCCTCTATCCTATCCTATTCTCTGTCCTATCCTCTACCCTATCCTATCCTCTATCCGATCCTATCGTCTATCCTATCCTATTCTCTATCCTATCCTATTCTCTATCCTATCCTCTACCCTATAATATCCTCTATCTTATAATATCATCTATCCTATACTATTCTTTATCCTATCCAACCTCTATCCTATAGTATCCTCTATCGTATCCTATCCTCTATCCGATCCTATCCTATCCTATCCTATCCTCTATCCGATCCTATTCTCTATCCTATCCTATCCTCTATCCTATTATATCCTCTATCCTACCATATCTTCTATCCTATCCTATCCTCTATCCTATCCAATCCCCTATCCTATCCTCTATCCTATCCTATTCTCTGTCCTATCCTCTACCCTATCCTATCCTCTATCCGATCCTATCGTCTATCCTATCCTATTCTCTATCCTATCCTATTCTCTATCCTATCCTCTACCCTATCCTATCCTCTATCTTATAATATCATCTATCCTATACTATTCTTTATCCTATCCAACCTCTATCCTATACTATCCTCTATCGTATCCTATCCTCTATCCGATCCTATCCTCTATCCTATTCTATCCTCTATCCTATCCATTCCCCTATCCAATCCTCTATCCGATCCTATTCTCTATCCTATCCTATCCTCTATCCTATTATATCCTCTATCCTACCATATCTTCTATCCTATCCAATCCCCTATCCAATCCTCTATCCTATCCTATCCTCTATAATATCGTATCCTCTATCCTATCCTCTATCCTATACTATCATCTAACCTATCCTATTCTGTATCCTATACTCTACCCTATCCTTTCCTCTATCCTATCCTATCCTCTATCCTATAATATCATCTATCCTATACTATCCTCTATCCTATCCTCTACCCTATCCTATCCCCTATCCTAGCCTATCCTCTATCCTATCCTATCCTCTATCCTATGATATCCTATCCTCTATCTTATCCTATGCTCTATCCTATAATATCATCTATCCTATCCTATTCTCTGTCCTATCATCTACCCTATCCTATCCTCTATCCTATCCTATCCTCTATCCTATCCTATCCTCTATCCTATCCTATCCTATCCTCTATCCTATCCTATGCTCTATCCTATAATATCATCTATCCTATACTATTCTCTATCCTATCTTATCCTCTATCCTATACTATCCTCTATCGTCTCCTATCCTCTATCCTATCCAATCACCTATCCTATCCTCTATCCGATCCTATCCTCTATCCTATCCTATCCTCTATCCTATAATATCATCTATACTATACTATTCTCTATCCTATCGTATCCTCTATCATATACTATCCTCTATCGTATCCTATCCTCTATCCGATCCTATCCTCTATCCTATCCAATCCTGTACCCTATCTTCTATCCTATCCTCTATCGTATCCTATCCTGTATCCGATCCTATCCTCTATCCTATCCTATCCTCTATCCTATCCTATTCTCTATCCTATCCTCTACCCTATCCTATCCTCTATCCTATAATATCATCTATCCTATACTATTCTCTATCCTAACCTATCCTCTATCCTATACTATCCTCTATCGTATCCTATCCTCTATCCGATCCTATCCTCTATCCTATCCTATCCTCTATCCTATCCTATTCTTTATCCTATCCTCTACCCTATCCTATCCTCTATCCTATTCTATTCTCTATTCTATCCATTCCCCTATCCTATCCTCTATCCGATCCTATTCTCTATCCTATCCTATCCTCTATCCTATTATATCCTCTATCCTACCATATCTTCTATCCTATCCTCTATCCGATCCTATCCTCTATCCTATAATATCATCTATCCTATACTATTCTCTATCCTATCTTATCCTCTATCCTATACTATCCTCTATCGTCTCCTATCTTCTATCCTATCCAATCCTCTATCCTATCCTATCCAATCCCCTATCCTATCCTCTATCCGATCCTATCCTCTACCCTATCCTATCCTCTATCCTATCCTATCCTCTATCCTATCCAATCCCCTATCCTATCCTCTATCCGATCCTATCCTCTATCCTATCCTATTCTCTATCCTATCCTATTCTCTATCCTATCCTCTACCCTATCCTATCCTCTATCCTATAATATCATCTATCCTATACTATTCTCTATCCTAACCTATCCTCTATCCTATACTATCCTCTATCGTATCCTATCCTCTATCCGTTCCTATCCTCTATCCTATCCTCTACCCTATCCTATCCCCTATCCTATCCTCTATCCTATGATATCCTATCCTCTATCCTATCCTATGCTCTATCCTATAATATCATCTATCCTATCCAATTCTCTGTCCTATCCTCTACCCTATCCTATCCTCTATCCTATCCTATCCTCTATCCTATCCTATCCTCTCCTCTATCCTATCCTATGCTCTATCCTATCCCCTATCCTATCCTATCCTCTATCGTATCCTATCCTCTATCCTATCCTATCCTATCCTCTATCCTATCCTATCATATCCTCTATCCTATTATATGCTCTATCCTATAATATCATCTATCCTATACTATTCTCTATCCTATCTTATCCTCTATCCTATACTATCCTCTATCGTCTCCTATCCTCTATTCTATCGAATCACCTATCCTATCCTCTATTCGATCCTATCCTCTATCCTATCCTATCCTCTATCCTATTATATCCTCTATCCTACCATATCTTCTATCCTATCCAATCCCCTATCCAATCCTCTATCCTATCCTATCCTCTATAATATCGTATCCTCTATCCTATCCTCTATCCTATACTATCATCTAACCTATCCTATTCTGTATCCTATACTCTACCCTATCCTTTCCTCTATCCTATCCTATCCTCTATCCTATAATATCATCTATCCTATACTATCCTCTATCCTATCCTCTACCCTATCCTATCCCCTATCCTAGCCTATCCTCTATCCTATCCTATCCTCTATCCTATGATATCCTATCCTCTATCTTATCCTATGCTCTATCCTATAATATCATCTATCCTATCCTATTCTCTGTCCTATCATCTACCCTATCCTATCCTCTATCCTATCCTATCCTCTATCCTATCCTATCCTCTATCCTATCCTATCCTATCCTCTATCCTATCCTATGCTCTATCCTATAATATCATCTATCCTATACTATTCTCTATCCTATCTTATCCTCTATCCTATACTATCCTCTATCGTCTCCTATCCTCTATCCTATCCAATCACCTATCCTATCCTCTATCCGATCCTATCCTCTATCCTATCCTATCCTCTATCCTATAATATCATCTATACTATACTATTCTCTATCCTATCGTATCCTCTATCATATACTATCCTCTATCGTATCCTATCCTCTATCCGATCCTATCCTCTATCCTATCCAATCCTGTACCCTATCTTCTATCCTATCCTCTATCCGATCCTATCCTCTATCCTATAATATCATCTATCCTATACTATTCTCTATCCTATCTTATCCTCTATCCTATACTATCCTCTATCGTCTCCTATCTTCTATCCTATCCAATCCTCTATCCTATCCTATCCAATCCCCTATCCTATCCTCTATCCGATCCTATCCTCTACCCTATCCTATCCTCTATCCTATCCTATCCTCTATCCTATCCAATCCCCTATCCTATCCTCTATCCGATCCTATCCTCTATCCTATCCTATTCTCTATCCTATCCTATCCTCTATCCTATCCTATCATATCCTCTATCCTATTATATGCTCTATCCTATAATATCATCTATCCTATACTATTCTCTATCCTATCTTATCCTCTATCCTATACTATCCTCTATCGTCTCCTATCCTCTATTCTATCGAATCACCTATCCTATCCTCTATTCGATCCTATCCTCTATCCTATCCTATCCTCTATCCTATAATATAATCTATCCTATACTATTCTCTATCCTATCGCATCCTCTATCCTATCCTCTATCCTATCCTCTATCGTATCCTATCCTGTATCCGATCCTATCCGCTATCCTATCCTCTATCCTATCCAATCCCCTATCCAATCCTCTATCCTATCCTATCCTCTATAATATCGTATCCTCTATCCTATCCTCTATCCTATACTATCATCTATCCTATCCATTCAGCTATCCTATCCTCTATCCGATCCTATTCTCTATCCTATCCTATCCTCTATCCTATTATATCCTCTATCCTACCATATCTTCTATCCTATCCTATCCTCTATCCTATCCAATCGCCTATCCTATCCTCTATCCGATCCTATCCTCTATCCTATCCTATCCTCTATCCTATAATATCATCTATACTATACTATTGTCTATCCTATTTTTTTTTTTTTTTTTTTTTTTTCCGAGGAGGTAATCTCGTTACGGATACCCGAACCCCCCCGGGGGGGTGGTCCGGGTTATGTGGGACTCCTCGGCTGGTTGGTGCAACGCCGAGTATACCCACTAACTCCTCCCCGTCCGTCCCTAGACTCCTGGGGGCACCCGTGCTCTGCGCGCGCATGTCAATCCGGTGTGCCCCCGCCTTAGCATACCACCCAGGGGGGGACGCGGCCCCCTCCCGTACCTACTCTATCCGAAGGCACCACGCAACGGACGACGTGGCGCCTTCCCCCCTGTTAGGCCGCCCGATGAGCATCCGAGCCCCCGCCCGAGATGCCCGGCGGCCTCCGGGGACGCCGTTGGTGACCGAGTGTAAGGGGATATCCGATCCCCCGCCTCGAGATCATAAAGGGCGTCCCCGCTCGCGTCAGAGGCGTCGCAACGGGGGTACGCCCCCGGGGCGTACCCTGCGCCGCCTCCCCCCCCTTCGGCCGGGATCGTGATTACGCTCCCGATCCCGTTCCGCAGCCTCCTTCCGCAGCATAACCCGCTCGCAGAAGGAAGCGAACCCCCTCCACGCCTCCTCGCCACCGGCTGCCGCAGCGACGACAGCCGGGAGCGAGAGGTCGTGGCCCACCGCGCGCCGCAGGGCACGGCGCTCTCCCCCCCATGCCGGACACTCCTCTAGAGTGTGTTGCGCCGTGTCCCGCGGCTCGCCGCAGTGGTGACACGCCTCCTCGGTCTCCCTCCCGATGCGACACAGGTAGTCGCCGAAGCACCCGTGCCCGCTCATCACCTGCGTCACACGGTAGGAGACCCTTTTTTTTTTTTTTTTTTTTTTTTTCGAGGATGTAATCTCGTTACGGATACCCGAACCCCCCCGGGGGGGGGGGGGTGGTCCGGGTTATGTGGGACTCCTCGGCTGGTTGGTGCAACGCCGAGTATACCCACTAACTCCTCCCCGTCCGTCCCTAGACTCCTGGGGGCACCCGTGCTCTGCGCGCGCATGTCAATCCGGTGTGCCCCCGCCTTAGCATACCACCCAGGGGGGGGACGCGGCCCCCTCCCGTACCTACTCTATCCGAAGGCACCACGCAACGGACGACGTGGCGCCTTCCCACGGTAGGAGACCCTATGCCCCATCCATCCCCTGTTCCATTGATCGAACACCGGGAGGATGGCCCGAACGGCCCGCCTCTCGCCCTCCCTCGTCCCGGGAAGGCTATCGCGCCACTCCCGGGCTGCGTGCCGCCGAGCATGTCGCCTGAGCTCATCCACGATGAGCCGCGCCTGATCCGGGGCCACCCCCCGGAGCCGGAGTTCCCTGGAGTGCGTATGCACATCCGCCAACACGCGGGCCTCCAGCTCGAGGGGGATCAGCCCCGACATCACCATCGCCGTCGCGTATGAAATGGTGCGGTACCCCCGCACGATGCCTATGGCCAGCCTGCGCTCGATGCGACGCAGCAGCGACCGTGTGCCGCCACTGCGCCCCCTAGCCAAGACATCGCGCGCCCATACAGGGGCTCCGTACAGGACCAAAACTCGCACCACCACCGCGAACAGACGACGCACCCGTCCACAGGGTCCCCCGAGATTCGGGAGAAGGCGACCGAGCGCAGCGGTCGCCCTCTCCGCCCGGGGCGCCAGCGACTCAAGGTGGCGGTCAAAACGCCACCGGCCGTCAAGCTCGAGTCCCAGGTACCGCATCTGGGACCCGACCCTGACCATCCCCTCCCCCACGCAGATCCAGCACTGGGGAGGCGCCGCCAACCGGGCCGAGCGGAGAAACCACACGGCCCTGGTTTTCTCGACGGACACCTCTAGGCCCAGCGACCGGATCGCGCGCACCGCGCGCCACGCGCCGCGCTCCGCCAGGCAGATGGCCTCCTTCGCATACCTCCCGGTGGCCAATACCAGCGTGTCGTCGGCGTAACACGTCAGGCTGACCCCGGGAGGCATCTCCTCCCGCAGGACGCGATCGTACGCAAGATTCCACAGCAACGGGCCCAACACCGAGCCCTGCGGAACCCCGCGCACGACGCCCCTGCGCACCATCCCGTACCGGCCGGGATACTCTATACCCCTGTCGGAGAGATAGCTCCCAATCACCCTTCTGAGATACAGAGGCACCCGGTGGAAGACCAGGGCCTCCATTATCCGATCCCAGGGGACGGTGTTGAACGCGTTAGCGATATCCAAGGATATCGCCAACGCAACACCGCCCCCCCTCGTACAGGCCTCCGAGAGAGCCCTCACCCGCCGAATAGCGTCGACGGTGGAGAGACCCTCCCGGAAGCCGAATTGAACCCCGCTCAGATCGGGGACCCCTCCCGCCGACAGGTGCCGGACGAGGCGTCCAACGAGTACGCGCTCGAACAACTTCCCCGCCTCGTCCAGCAGACAAATTGGCCGGTACCCTGAGGGCGAGTCCCGGGACTTGCCCCCCTTCGGAAGGAGGACCAACCTGCCCGACTTCCACTCCGTGGGGAACACCCCCTCCCTCAGACAGCCGTTATACAGCTGCCGGAGTTCGGCGGCGAGTCCCCCCTCCAGGGCCAAGACCAACGCGCGGCCCGGCACCCCGTCCGGGCCCGGGGCCTTGCGGCCCACCCGCCGCGCCCTGGCCATCGCCTCACCCAGCTCGCCGGCCGACACCTCCCACTCTGCGGACCAGGAGAGAGGCTCCTGTTCCCAATGGGAGCGGCGCAGTTGTCCCCCCTCTCGCGGGAAGAGGGACGCCACCACTCCCTCGAGCAGGTGGGGGTCCATCGACTCCGTCACCGGAGGCGCCCACGCGCGCAGCTTGTTCATGACAAGCTTGTACGGGCGCCCCCATGGATCGGAGTCCACCATGCCGACGAGCTCCGACCACGCGTCGGCCTTGGCCCGCGCGATAGCCCTGCGGAGAACCCCGAGCGCAGCTCGGTACTCCCCGCCGAGCCTCGCCGTCGCCTCCTCGTCGTCGCGCCTCCTACGCGCTCGGCCGTACCGACGCCGCGCGGCATTGCAGGCACGCCGGAGCTCCGCAATGCCGGCGGACCACCAGTACGCCGCCCTCCTGGGGGCGAACCGGCTGCGGGGCATGGCGGTGTCGCACACCGCCGTCATTACCTCCCGCAGCCGCCTCGCCCCTTGCGCAGGCGCCAGCTCGGACAGGGCCGGCCCCGTCCATGTCGCCGCGGCTACCGCGGCCCCGAACGCGTCCGCGTCCAGCCGCTTCAAGGCCCATCGCGGCCGTCGGTCCCCCCGGCCCGGCCGGGAATCCCGCGCGTGGAGGGTGGGCCACACGTCCATGACGATGGGCGTATGGTCTGACGCAATCTCTATCTCCTCGGCCACCCTCCATCCCGACACCCGGCGCACGGCCGAGGGAGTCCCCCATGTCAGGTCGACAATCGAGACCCCCTGCGGACGCACGCACGTCGGCGTGGATCCCCGGTTAATCAACCGGAGATCCAGGCCGGCCGCCCAGGTTAACACCTCGCTACCCCTAGTGGTCGTCCTGGGACTCCCCCACGATACCGCGTGGGCATTGAAGTCTCCCAAAACGAGAACCGGGCGGGCGCTGCACCGCGCGATGCAGCTGTTCAGCCCACCCAGGAACCCCCGAAATTGATCGAGGCCACAGCTCGGCGAGATGTAGATCCCGACAACCGCGATGTCCCCCCATTGCACCGCCACGAATCCCTCGCCCCGCTCCAGAAGGGAGACCGACGGGGACCCGGGGCGGCTTCCCGCCACTATTACTACGGAGCCGATCTCGTCCCCCACCCAGAAGGGGTGTTCGGGGATTGCGTACGGCTCCGCCGCAACTGCCAGCCCAGCCCCCCACTCGCGCACGGCTTGGACAAACAGGTCCTGTGCCGCGCGCGAGTGGTTACTATTGTCTATCCTATCGTATCCTCTATCCTATACTATCCTCTATCGTATCCTATCCTCTATCCGATCCTATCCTCTATCCTATCCAATCCTGTACCCTATCCTCTATCCTATCCTCTATCGTATCCTATCCTGTATCCGATCCTATCCTCTATCCTATCCTATCCTCTATCCTATCCTCTATCCTATCCAATCCCCTATCCTATCGACTATCCTATCCTCAATCCTATCCTATCCTCTATCCTATCCTATTCTCTGTCCTATCCTCTTCCCTATTATATCCTCTATCCCATCCTATCCTCTATCCTATCCAATCACCTATCCTATCCTCTATCCGATCCTATCCTCTATCCTATCCTATAATCTATCCTATACTATCCTCTATCGTATCCCATCCTCTATACGATCCTATCCTCCATCCTATCCTATCCTCTATCCGATCCTATCCTCTACCCTATCCTATCGTCTATCCTATCCTATCAACTATCCTATCCAATCCCCTATCCTATCCTCTATCCGATCCTATCCTCTATCCTATCCTATCCTCTATCCTATACTATCCTCTATCGTATCCTATCCTCTATCCGATCCTATCCTCCACCCTATCCTATCGTCTATCCTATCCTATCAACTATCCTATCCAATCCCCTATCCTATCCTCTATCCGATCCTATCCTCTATCCTATCCTATCCTCTATCCTATACTATCCTCTATCGTATCCTATCCTCTATCCGATCCTATCCTCCATCCTATCCTATCCTCTATCCTATCTTATCCTCTATCCTATACTATCCTCTATCGTCCCCTATCTTCTATCCTATCCAATCCCATATCCAATCCTCTATCCTATCCTATCCTCTATAATATCGTATCCTCTATCCTATCCTCTATCCTATACTATCATCTAACCTATCCTATCCTCAATCCTCTCCTATCCTCTATCCTATCCTATCCTCTATCCTATCCTATCCTCTATCCTATACTATCCTCTATCGTATCCTATCCTCTATCCGATCCTATCATCTATCCTGTCCTATCCTCTATCCGATCCTATCCTCTATCCTATCCTATCCTCTATCCTATCCTATTCTCTATCCTATCCTCTACCCTATCCTATCCTCTATCCTATCCTATCCTCTATCCTATCCAATCCCCTATCCAATCCTCTATCCTATCCTATCCTCTATCCTACCCTATCCTCTATAATATCGTATCCTCT
The DNA here is from genome assembly GCF_050948215.1 of Halictus rubicundus. NCBI lineage: Eukaryota > Metazoa > Arthropoda > Insecta > Hymenoptera > Halictidae > Halictus > Halictus rubicundus. The sequence goes on from NW_027488620.1 coordinate 601,970, forward strand.
ATCATATCCTATCCTCTTTCCTATAATATCATCCACCTTATCCTATTCTCTATCATATCGTATCCTGTATCCTAGCCTATCCTCTATCCTATACTATCATCTAACCTATCCTATTCTCTATCCTATCCTCTATCGTCTGTTCTATCCTATCCTATCCACTATCCTATCCTATCCTCTATCCGATCCTATCCTGTATCCGATCCTATCCTCTATCCTATCCTATCCTCTATCCTATCCTATCCTATCCTCTATCCTATCCAATCCCCTATCCTATCCTCAATCCTATCATATCCTCTATCCTATCCTATTCTCTGTCCTATCCTCTTCCCTATTATATCCTCTATCCCATCCTATCCTCTATCCTATCCAATCATCTATTATATCCTCTATCCTACCACATCTTCTATCCTATCCTATTCTCTGTCCTATCCTCTTCCCTATTATATCCTCTATCCCATCCTATCCTCTATCCTATCCAATCACCTATCCTATCCTCTATCCGATCCTATCCTCTATCCTATCCTATAATCTATCCTATACTATCCTCTATCGTATCCCATCCTCTATACGATCCTATCCTCCATCCTATCCTATCCTCTATCCGATCCTATCCTCTACCCTATCCTATCGTCTATCCTATCCTATCAACTATCCTATCCAATCCCCTATCCTATCCTCTATCCGATCCTATCCTCTATCCTATCCTATCCTCTATCCTATACTATCCTCTATCGTATCCTATCCTCTATCCGATCCTATCCTCCACCCTATCCTATCGTCTATCCTATCCTATCAACTATCCTATCCAATCCCCTATCCTATCCTCTATCCGATCCTATCCTCTATCCTATCCTATCCTCTATCCTATACTATCCTCTATCGTATCCTATCCTCTATCCGATCCTATCCTCCATCCTATCCTATCCTCTATCCTATCTTATCCTCTATCCTATACTATCCTCTATCGTCCCCTATCTTCTATCCTATCCAATCCCATATCCAATCCTCTATCCTATCCTATCCTCTATAATATCGTATCCTCTATCCTATCCTCTATCCTATACTATCATCTAACCTATCCTATCCTCAATCCTCTCCTATCCTCTATCCTATCCTATCCTCTATCCTATCCTATCCTCTATCCTATACTATCCTCTATCGTATCCTATCCTCTATCCGATCCTATCATCTATCCTGTCCTATCCTCTATCCGATCCTATCCTCTATCCTATCCTATCCTCTATCCTATCCTATTCTCTATCCTATCCTCTACCCTATCCTATCCTCTATCCTATCCTATCCTCTATCCTATCCAATCCCCTATCCAATCCTCTATCCTATCCTATCCTCTATCCTACCCTATCCTCTATAATATCGTATCCTCTATCATATCCTATCCTCTTTCCTATAATATCATCCACCTTATCCTATTCTCTATCATATCGTATCCTGTATCCTAGCCTATCCTCTATCCTATACTATCATCTAACCTATCCTATTCTCTATCCTATCCTCTATCGTCTGTTCTATCCTATCCTATCCACTATCCTATCCTATCCCCTATCCGATCCTATCCTGTATCCGATCCTATCCTCTATCCTATCCTATCCTCTATCCTATCCTATCCTATCCTCTATCCTATCCAATCCCCTATCCTATCCTCAATCCTATCATATCCTCTATCCTATCCTATTCTCTGTCCTATCCTCTTCCCTATTATATCCTCTATCCCATCCTATCCTCTATCCTATCCAATCATCTATTATATCCTCTATCCTACCACATCTTCTATCCTATCCTATCCTCTATCCTATACTATCCCCTATCCTATCCTCTATCCTATCCTATTCTCTGTCCTATCCTCTACCCTATCCTATCCTCTATCCTATCCTATCCTCTATCCTATCCTATCCTCTCCTCTATCCTATCCTATGCTCTATCCTATAATATCATCTATCCTATACTATTCTCTATCCTATCTTATCCTCTATCCTATACTATCCTCTATCGTCTCCTATCCTCTATCCTATCCAATCGCCTATCCTATCCTCTATCCGATCCTATCCTCTATCCTATCCTATCCTATCCTCTATCCTATCCAATCCCCTATCCTATCCTCAATCCTATCATATCCTCTATCCTATCCTATTCTCTGTCCTATCCTCTTCCCTATTATATCCTCTATCCCATCCTATCCTCTATCCTATCCAATCATCTATTATATCCTCTATCCTACCATATCTTCTATCCTATCCTATCCTCTATCCTATACTATCCCCTATCCTATCCTCTATCCTATCCTATTCTCTGTCCTATCCTCTACCCTATCCTATCCTCTATCCTATCCTATCCTCTATCCTATCCTATCCTCTCCTCTATCCTATCCTATGCTCTATCCTATAATATCATCTATCCTATACTATTCTCTATCCTATCTTATCCTCTATCCTATACTATCCTCTATCGTCTCCTATCCTCTATCCTATCCAATCGCCTATCCTATCCTCTATCCGATCCTATCCTCTATCCTATCCTATCCTCTATCCTATCCTATCCTATCCTCTATCCTATCCAATCCCCTATCCTATCCTCAATCCTATCATATCCTCTATCCTATCCTATTCTCTGTCCTATCCTCTTCCCTATTATATCCTCTATCCCATCCTATCCTCTATCCTATCCAATCATCTATTATATCCTCTATCCTACCATATCTTCTATCCTATCCTATCCTCTATCCTATACTATCCCCTATCCTATCCTCTATCCTATCCTATTCTCTGTCCTATCCTCTACCCTATCCTATCCTCTATCCTCTCCTATCCTCTATCCTATCCTATCCTCTATCCTATCCTATCCTCTATCCTATACTATCCTCTATCGTATCCTATCCTCTATCCTATCCTATCCTCTATCCTATCCTCTATCCTATCCTCTATCCTATCCTCTATCCTATACTCTATCCTATCCTCTATCCTATCCTCTATCCTATCATATCCTCTATCCTATCCTATCCTCAACCCTATCCTATCCTCAATCCTATCCGATCCTCAATCCTATCCTATCCTCTATCCTATCCAATCCTCTATCCTCTCCTCTATCCTACCCTATACTCTATCCTATCCTATCCTCTATCCTATCCTATCCTCTATCCTATCCTATCCTCTATCCTATAATATCCTCTATCCTATCCTATCCTCTATCCTATCCTATCCTCCTTCCTAACCTATCCTCGATCGTATCGTATCCTCTATCCTATCGTATCCTCTATCCTATCACATCCTCTATCCTATCGTATCCTCTATCCTATCCCATCCTCTATCCTATCCTATCGTCTATCCTATAATATCCTCTATCCTATCCAATCATCTATCCTATCCTCTATCCTATCCTATCCTCCATCCTATCCTATCCTCTATCCTATCCTATCCTCTATCCTATCCTATCCTCTATCCTATCCTATCCTCTATCCTATCCTATCCTCTATCCTATCCTATCCTCTATCCTATCCTATCCTATCCTATCATCTATCCTATTGTATCCTCTATCCTATCGTATCCTCTATCCTATCACATCCTCTATCCTATCGTATCCTCTATCCTATCCCATCCTCTATCCTATCCTATCGTCTATCCTATAATATCCTCTATCCAATCCAATCATCTATCCTATCCTCTATCCTATCCTATCCTCTATCCTATCCTATCCTCTATCCTATCCTATCATCTATCCTATCCTATCCTCTATCCTATCCTCTACCCTATCCTCTATCCTATCCTCTATCCTATCCTCTATCCTATCCTCTATCCTATCCTCTATCCTATCATATCCTCTATCCTATCCTATCCTCAACCCTATCCTATCCTCAATCCTATCCGATCCTCAATCCTATCCTATCCTCTATCCTATCCAATCCTCTATCCTCTCCTCTATCCTATCCTATACTCTATCCTATCATATCCTCTATCCTATAATATCCTCTATCCTATCCTATCCTCCATCCTAACCTATCCTCGATCGTATCGTATCCTCTATCCTATCCTATCCATCAACCCTATCCTATCCTCAATCCTATCCGATCCTCAATCCTATCCTATCCTCTATCCTATCCAATCCTCTATCCTCTCCTCTATCCTATCCTATACTCTATCCTATCCTATCCTCTATCCTATCCTATCGTCTATCCTATCCTATCCTCTATCCTATAATATCCTCTATCCTATCCTATCCTCTATCCTATCCTATCCTCCATCCTAACCTATCCTCGATCGTATCGTATCCTCTATCCTATCGTATCCTCTATCCTATCACATCCTCTATCCTATCGTATCCTCTATCCTATCCCATCCTCTATCCTATCCTATCGTCTATCCTATAATATCCTCTATCCTAACCAATCATCTATCCTATCCTCTATCCTATCCTATCCTCTATCCTATCCTATCCTCTATTCTATCCTATCCTCTATCCTATCCTATCCTCTATCCTATCCTATCCTCTATCCTATTGTATCCTCTATCCTATCGTATCCTCTATCCTATCCTATCCTCTAACCTATCCTATCCTCTATCCTCTGTCCTATCCTATCCTCTATCATATCCTATCCTCTACCCTAACCTATCCTCTATCCTATCCTATCCTCTCCTCTCCTCTATCCTATCCTATCCTCTATCCTATCCTATCCTCAATCCTATCCTATACTCTATACTATCCTATCCTCTATCCTATCCTATCCTATCCTCTATCCTATCCTATCCTCTATCCTATCGTATCCTCTATCCTATCCTATCCTCTATCCTATCTTATCCTCTATCCTATCCTCTATCCTATCCTCTATCCTATCCTCTATTATATCCTCTATCCTATCCTATCCTCTATCCTATCGTATCCTCTATCCTATCCTATCCTCCATCTTATCCTATCCTCTATACTATCCTATCCTCTATCCTATCCTATCCTCTATCCTATCCTATCCTCTATGCTACCCTATCCTCTAGCCTATCCTATCCTCTATCCTATCCTATCCTCTATCCTATCCTATCCTCTATCCTATCCTATCCTCTATCCTATCCTATCCTCTATCCTATCCTATCCTCTATCCTCTGTCCTATCCTATCCTCTATCCTATCCTATCCTCTACCCTATCCTATCCTCTATCCTATCCTGTCCTCTATCCTATCCTCTATCCTATCCTCTATCCTATCCTCTATCCTATCCTCTATCCTATCATATCCTCTATCCTATCCTATCCTCAACCCTATCCTATCCTCAATCCTATCCGATCCTCAATCCTATCCTATCCTCTATCCTATCCAATCCTCTATCCTCTCCTCTATCCTATCCTATACTCTATCCTATCCTATCCTCTATCCTATCCTATCCTCTATCCTATCCTATCCTCTATCCTATAATATCCTCTATCCTATCCTATCCTCCATCCTAACCTATCCTCGATCGTATCGTATCCTCTATCCTATCCTATCCATCAACCCTATCCTATCCTCAATCCTATCCGATCCTCAATCCTATCCTATCCTCTATCCTATCCAATCCTCTATCCTCTCCTCTATCCTATCCTATACTCTATCCTATCCTATCCTCTATCCTATCCTATCCTCTATCCTATCCTATCCTCTATCCTATAATATCCTCTATCCTATCCTATCCTCTATCCTATCCTATCCTCCATCCTAACCTATCCTCGATCGTATCGTATCCTCTATCCTATCGTATCCTCTATCCTATCACATCCTCTATCCTATCGTATCCTCTATCCTACCCCATCCTCTATCCTATCCTATCGTCTATCCTATAATATCCTCTATCCTATCCAATCATCTATCCTATCCTCTATCCTATCCTATCCTCCATCCTATCCTATCCTCTATCCTATCCTATCCTCTATCCTATCCTATCCTCTATCCTATCCTATCCTCTATCCTATCGTATCCTCTATCCTATCCTATCCTCTATCCTATCTTATCCTCTATCCTATCCTCTATCCTATCCTCTATCCTATCCTCTATTATATCCTCTATCCTATCCTATCCTCTATCCTATCGTATCCTCTATCCTATCCTATCCTCCATCTTATCCTATCCTCTATACTATCCTATCCTCTATCCTATCCTATCCTCTATCCTATCCTATCCTCTATGCTACCCTATCCTCTAGCCTATCCTATCCTCTATCCTATCCTATCCTCTATCCTATCCTATCCTCTATCCTATCCTATCCTCTATCCTATCCTATCCTCTATCCTATCCTATCCTCTATCCTCTGTCCTATCCTATCCTCTATCCTATCCTATCCTCTACCCTATCCTATCCTCTATCCTATCCTATCATCTATCCTATCCTATCCTCTATAATATCGTATCCTCTATCCTATCCTATCCTGTATCCTATAATATCATCTATCCTATGCTATTCTCTATCCTATCCCATCCTCTGCCCTATCCTATACTCTATCCTACCATATCCTCTTTCCTATCCTATCCTCTATCCTATCCTATCCTCTATCCTATCCTATCCTCTATCCTATTGTATCCTCTATCCTATCGTATCATCTATCCTTTCCTATCCTCTATCCTCTGTCCTATCCTATCCTCTACCCTATCCTATCCTCTATCCTATCCTGTCCTCTATCCTATCCTATCCTCTCTCCTATCCTATCCTCCATCCTATCCTATCCTCTATCCTATCCTATCCTCTATCCTATCATATCCTCTATCCTATAATATCCTCTATCCTATCCTATCCTCTATCCTATCCTATTCTCTATCCTATCCTATCCTCTATCCTATGGTATCCTCTATCCTATCCTATCCTCTATCCTATGGTATCCTCTATCCTATCCTATCCTCTATCCTATCCTATCCTCTATCCTATCCTCTATCCTATCCTCTATCCTATCCTCTATCCTATCCTCTATCCTATCCTCTATCCTATCCTCTATCCTATCCTCTATCCTATCCTCTATCCTATCATATCCTCTATCCTATCCTATCCTCAACCCTATCCTATCCTCAATCCTATCCGATCCTCAATCCTATCCTATCCTCTATCCTATCCAATCCTCTATCCTCTCCTCTATCCTATCCTATACTCTATCCTATCCTATCCTCTATCCTATCCTATCCTCTATCCTATCCTATCCTCTATCCTATAATATCCTCTACCCTATCCTATCCTCTATCCTATCCTGTCCTCTATCCTATCCTATCCTCTCTCCTATCCTATCCTCCATCCTATCCTATCCTCTATCCTATCCTATCCTCTATCCTATCATATCCTCTATCCTATAATATCCTCTATCCTATCCTATCCTCTATCCTATCCTATTCTCTATCCTATCCTATCCTCTATCCTATGGTATCCTCTATCCTATCCTATCCTCTATCCTATCCTATCCTCTATCCTATCCTCTATCCTATCCTCTATCCTATCCTCTATCCTATCCTCTATCCTATCCTCTATCCTATCCTCTATCCTATCCTCTATCCTATCATATCCTCTATCCTATCCTATCCTCAACCCTATCCTATCCTCAATCCTATCCGATCCTCAATCCTATCCTATCCTCTATCCTATCCAATCCTCTATCCTCTCCTCTATCCTATCCTATACTCTATCCTATCCTATCCTCTATCCTATCCTATCCTCTATCCTATCCTATCCTCTATCCTATAATATCCTCTATCCTATCCTATCCTCCATCCTAACCTATCCTCGATCGTATCGTATCCTCTATCCTATCCTATCCATCAACCCTATCCTATCCTCAATCCTATCCGATCCTCAATCCTATCCTATCCTCTATCCTATCCAATCCTCTATCCTCTCCTCTATCCTATCCTATACTCTATCCTATCCTATCCTCTATCCTATCCTATCCTCTATCCTATCCTATCCTCTATCCTATAATATCCTCTATCCTATCCTATCCTCTATCCTATCCTATCCTCCATCCTAACCTATCCTCGATCGTATCGTATCCTCTATCCTATCGTATCCTCTATCCTATCACATCCTCTATCCTATCGTATCCTCTATCCTACCCCATCCTCTATCCTATCCTATCGTCTATCCTATAATATCCTCTATCCTATCCAATCATCTATCCTATCCTCTATCCTATCCTATCCTCCATCCTATCCTATCCTCTATCCTATCCTATCCTATCCTCTATCCTATCCTATCCTCTATCCTATCCTATCCTCTATCCTATCGTATCCTCTATCCTATCCTATCCTCTATCCTATCTTATCCTCTATCCTATCCTCTATCCTATCCTCTATCCTATCCTCTATTATATCCTCTATCCTATCCTATCCTCTATCCTATCGTATCCTCTATCCTATCCTATCCTCCATCTTATCCTATCCTCCATACTATCCTATCCTCTATCCTATCCTATCCTCTATCCTATCCTATCCTCTATGCTACCCTATCCTCTAGCCTATCCTATCCTCTATCCTATCCTATCCTCTATCCTATCCTATCCTCTATCCTATCCTATCCTCTATCCTATCCTATCCTCTATCCTATCCTATCCTCTATCCTCTGTCCTATCCTATCCTCTATCCTATCCTATCCTCTACCCTATCCTATCCTCTATCCTATCCTGTCCTCTATCCTATCCTATCCTCTATCCTATCCTATCATCTATCCTATCCTATCCTCTATAATATCGTATCCTCTATCCTATCCTATCCTGTATCCTATAATATCATCTATCCTATGCTATTCTCTATCCTATCCCATCCTCTGCCCTATCCTATACTCTATCCTACCATATCCTCTTTCCTATCCTATCCTCTATCCTATCCTATCCTCTATCCTATCCTATCCTCTATCCTATTGTATCCTCTATCCTATCGTATCATCTATCCTTTCCTATCCTCTATCCTCTGTCCTATCCTATCCTCTACCCTATCCTATCCTCTATCCTATCCTGTCCTCTATCCTATCCTATCCTCTCTCCTATCCTATCCTCCATCCTATCCTATCCTCTATCCTATCCTATCCTCTATCCTATCATATCCTCTATCCTATAATATCCTCTATCCTATCCTATCCTCTATCCTATCCTATTCTCTATCCTATCCTATCCTCTATCCTATGGTATCCTCTATCGTATCCTATCCTCTATCCTATCCTATCCTCTATCCTATCCTCTATCCTATCCTCTATCCTATCCTCTATCCTATCCTCTATCCTATCCTCTATCCTATCCTCTATCCTATCCTCTATCCTATCATATCCTCTATCCTATCCTATCCTCAACCCTATCCTATCCTCAATCCTATCCGATCCTCAATCCTATCCTATCCTCTATCCTATCCAATCCTCTATCCTCTCCTCTATCCTATCCTATACTCTATCCTATCCTATCCTCTATCCTATCCTATCCTCTATCCTATCCTATCCTCTATCCTATAATATCCTCTATCCTATCCTATCCTCCATCCTAACCTATCCTCGATCGTATCGTATCCTCTATCCTATCCTATCCATCAACCCTATCCTATCCTCAATCCTATCCGATCCTCAATCCTATCCTATCCTCTATCCTATCCAATCCTCTATCCTCTCCTCTATCCTATCCTATACTCTATCCTATCCTATCCTCTATCCTATCCTATCCTCTATCCTATCCTATCCTCTATCCTATAATATCCTCTATCCTATCCTATCCTCTATCCTATCCTATCCTCCATCCTAACCTATCCTCGATCGTATCGTATCCTCTATCCTATCGTATCCTCTATCCTATCACATCCTCTATCCTATCGTATCCTCTATCCTACCCCATCCTCTATCCTATCCTATCGTCTATCCTATAATATCCTCTATCCTATCCAATCATCTATCCTATCCTCTATCCTATCCTATCCTCCATCCTATCCTATCCTCTATCCTATCCTATCCTCTATCCTATCCTATCCTCTATCCTATCCTATCCTCTATCCTATCCTATCCTCTATCCTATCCTATCCTCTATCCTATCCTATCCTCTATCCTATCCTATCCTCTATCCTATCCTATCATCTATCCTATTGTATCCTCTATCCTATCGTATCCTCTATCCTATCACATCCTCTATCCTATCGTATCCTCTATCCTATCCCATCCTCTATCCTATCCTATCGTGTATCCTATAATATCCTCTATCCTATCCAATCATCTATCCTATCCTCTATCCTATCCTATCCTCCATCCTATCCTATCCTCTATCCTATCCTATCCTCTATCCTATCGTATCCTCTATCCTATCCCATCCTCTATCCTATCCTATCGTCTATCCTATAATATCCTCTATCCTAACCAATCATCTATCCTATCCTCTATCCTATCCTATCCTCCATCCTATCCCATCCTCTATCCTATCCTATCCTCTATCCTATCCTATCCTCTATCCTATCCTATCCTATCCTCTATCCTATCCTCTATCCTATCCTATCCTCTATGCTACCCTATCCTCTAGCCTATCCTATCCTCTATCCTATCCTATCCTCTATCCTATCCTATCCTCTATCCTATCCTATCCTCTATCCTATCCTATCCTCTATCGTATCCTATCCTCTATCCTATCCTATCCTCTATCCTATCCTATCCTCTATCCTATAATATCCTCTATCCTATCCTATCCTCTATCCTATCCTATCCTCCATTCTAACCTATCCTCGATCGTATCGTATCCTCTATCCTATCGTATCCTCTATCCTATCACATCCTCTATCCTATCGTATCCTCTATCCTATCCCATCCTCTATCCTATCCTATCGTCTATCCTATGATATCCTCTATCCTAACCAATCATCTATCCTATCCTATCCTCCATCCTATCCCATCCTCTATCCTATCCTATCCTCTATCCTATCCTATCCTCTATCCTATCCTATCCTATCCTCTATCCTATCCTCTATCCTATCCTATCCTCTATCCTATCCTATCCTCTATCCTATCCTATCCTCTATCCTATCCTATCCTCTATCCTATCCTATCCTCTATTCTATCCTATCCTCTATCCTATCCTATCCTCTATCCTATCCTATCCTCTATCCTATTGTATCCTCTATCCTATCGTATCCTCTATCCTATCCTATCCTCTAACCTATCCTATCCTCTATGCTCTGTCCTATCCTATCCTCTATCCTATCCTATCCTCTACCCTATCCTATCCTCTATCCTATCCTATCCTCTCCTCTCCTCTATCCTATCCTATCCTCAATCCTATCCTATCCTCAATCCTATCCTATACTCTATACTATCCTATCCTCTATCCTATCCTATCCTATCCTCTATCCTATCCTATCCTCTATCCTATCGTATCCTCTATCCTATCCTATCCTCTATCCTATCTTATCCTCTATCCTATCCTCTATCCTATCCTCTATCCTATCCTCTATTATATCCTCTATCCTATCCTATCCTCTATCCTATCGTATCCTCTATCCTATCCTATCCTCCATCCTATCCTATCCTCTATACTATCCTATCCTCTATCCTATCCTATCCTCTATCCTATTCTATCCTCTATGCTACCCTATCCTCTAGCCTATCCTATCCTCTATCCTATCCTATCCTCTATCCTATCCTATCCTCTATCCTATCCTATCCTCTATCCTATCCTATCCTCTACCGTATCCTATCCTCTATCCTATCCTATCCTCTATCCTATCCTATCCTCTATCCTATACTATCCTCTATCCTATCCTATCCTCTATCCTATCCTATCCTGTATCCTATAATAACCTCTATCCTATCCTATACTCTATCCTATCCTATCCGATATCCTATTCTATCCTCTATCCTATCTTATCCTATATCCTATAATATCCTCTACCCTATCATATCCTCTATCCTATCCAATCCCCTATCCTATCCTATCCTCTATCCCATCCTCTATCCTATAGAATCCTCTATTCTATCGTATCCTCTATCCTATCGTATCCTATCCTCTATCCTATCCTATCCTCTATCCTATCCTATCCTCTATCCTATCCTATCCTCTACCCTATCCTATCCTCTATCCTATCCTATCCTCTATCCTCTGTCCTATCCTATCCTCTATCCTATCCTATTCTCTACCCTATCCTATCCTCTATCCTATCCTATCCTCTATCCTATCCTATCATCTATCCTATCCTATCATCTATCCTATCCTATCCTCTATCCTATCCTATCCTCTATCCTATCCTCTATAATATCGTATCCTCTATCCTATCCTATCCTGTATCCTATAATATCATCTATCCTATGCTATTCTCTATCCTATCCCATCCTCTGCCCTATCCTATACTCTATCCTATCATATCCTCTATCCTATGCTATCCTCTTTCCTGTCCTCTACTCTATCCTATCCTATCCTCTATCCTATCCTATCCTCTATCCTATCCTATCCTCTATCCTATACTATCCTCTATCCTATCCTATCCTCTATCCTATCCTATCCTGTATCCTATAATAACCTCTATCCTATCCTATACTCTATCCTATCCTATCCGATATCCTATTCTATCCTCTATCCTATCTTATCCTATATCCTATAATATCCTCTACCCTATCATATCCTCTATCCTATCCAATCCCCTATCCTATCCTATCCTCTATCCCATCCTCTATCCTATAGAATCCTCTATTCTATCGTATCCTCTATCCTATCGTATCCTATCCTCTATCCTATCCTATCCTCTATCCTATCCTATCCTGTATCCTATAATAACCTCTATCCTATCCTATACTCTATCCTATCCTATCCGATATCCTATTCTATCCTCTATCCTATCTTATCCTATATCCTATAATATCCACTACCCTATCATATCCTCTATCCTATCCAATCCCCTATCCTATCCTATCCTCTATCCCATCCTCTATCCTATAGAATCCTCTATTCTATCGTATCCTCTATCCTATCGTATCCTATCCTCTATCCTATCCTATCCTCTATCCTATCCTATCCTCTACCCTATCCTATCCTCTATCCTATCCTATCCTCTATCCTCTGTCCTATCCTATCCTCTATCCTATCCTATTCTCTACCCTATCCTATCCTCTATCCTATCCTATCCTCTATCCTATCCTATCATCTATCCTATCCTATCATCTATCCTATCCTATCCTCTATCCTATCCTATCCTCTATCCTATCCTCTATAATATCGTATCCTCTATCCTATCCTATCCTGTATCCTATAATATCATCTATCCTATGCTATTCTCTATCCTATCCCATCCCCTGCCCTATCCTATACTCTATCCTATCATATCCTCTATCCTATGCTATCCTCTTTCCTGTCCTCTACTCTATCCTATCCTATCCTCTATCATATCCTATCCTCTATCCTATCCTATCCTATCCTCTATCCTGTAGTATCCACTATCCTATCCTATCCTCTATCCTATCCTATCCTATTCTCTATCCTATACTATCCTCTAACCTATCCTATCCTCAATCCTATCCGATCCTCAATCCTATCCTCTATCCTATCCAATCCCCTATCCTATCGACTATCCTATCCTCAATCCTATCCTATCCTCTATCCTATCCTATTCTCTGTCCTATCCTCTTCCCTATTATATCCTCTATCCCATCCTATCCTCTATCCTATCCAATCACCTATCCTATCCTCTATCCGATCCTATCCTCTATCCTATCCTATAATCTATCCTATACTATCCTCTATCGTATCCTATCCTCTATACGATCCTATCCTCCATCCTATCCTATCCTCTATCCGATCCTATCCTCTACCCTATCCTATCGTCTATCCTATCCTATCAACTATCCTATCCAATCCCCTATCCTATCCTCTATCCGATCCTATCCTCTATCCTATCCTATCCTCTATCCTATACTATCCTCTATCGTATCCTATCCTCTATCCGATCCTATCCTCCACCCTATCCTATCGTCTATCCTATCCTATCAACTATCCTATCCAATCCCCTATCCTATCCTCTATCCGATCCTATCCTCTATCCTATCCTATCCTCTATCCTATACTATCCTCTATCGTATCCTATCCTCTATCCGATCCTATCCTCCATCCTATCCTATCCTCTATCCTATCTTATCCTCTATCCTATACTATCCTCTATCGTCCCCTATCTTCTATCCTATCCAATCCCATATCCAATCCTCTATCCTATCCTATCCTCTATAATATCGTATCCTCTATCCTATCCTCTATCCTATACTATCATCTAACCTATCCTATCCTCAATCCTCTCCTATCCTCTATCCTATCCTATCCTCTATCCTATCCTATCCTCTATCCTATACTATCCTCTATCGTATCCTATCCTCTATCCGATCCTATCATCTATCCTGTCCTATCCTCTATCCGATCCTATCCTCTATCCTATCCTATCCTCTATCCTATCCTATTCTCTATCCTATCCTCTACCCTATCCTATCCTCTATCCTATCCTATCCTCTATCCTATCCAATCCCCTATCCAATCCTCTATCCTATCCTATCCTCTATCCTACCCTATCCTGTATAATATCGTATCCTCTATCATATCCTATCCTCTTTCCTATAATATCATCCACCTTATCCTATTCTCTATCATATCGTATCCTGTATCCTATCCTATCCTCTATCCTATACTATCATCTAACCTATCCTATTCTCTATCCTATCCTCTATCGTCTGTTCTATCCTATCCTATCCACTATCCTATCCTATCCTCTATCCGATCCTATCCTGTATCCGATCCTATCCTCTATCCTATCCTATCCTCTATCCTATCCTATCCTATCCTCTATCCTATCCAATCCCCTATCCTATCCTCAATCCTATCATATCCTCTATCCTATCCTATTCTCTGTCCTATCCTCTTCCCTATTATATCCTCTATCCCATCCTATCCTCTATCCTATCCAATCATCTATTATATCCTCTATCCTACCATATCTTCTATCCTATCCTATCCTCTATCCTATACTATCCCCTATCCTATCCTCTATCCTATCCTATTCTCTGTCCTATCCTCTACCCTGCCCTATCCTCTATCCTATCCTATCCTCTATCCTATCCTATCCTCTCCTCTATCCTATCCTATGCTCTATCCTATAATATCATCTATCCTATACTATTCTCTATCCTATCTTATCCTCTATCCTATACTATCCTCTATCGTCTCCTATCCTCTATCCTATCCAATCGCCTATCCTATCCTCTATCCGATCCTATCCTCTATCCTATCCTATCCTCTATCCTATCCTATCCTATCCTCTATCCTATCCAATCCCCTATCCTATCCTCAATCCTATCATATCCTCTATCCTATCCTATTCTCTGTCCTATCCTCTTCCCTATTATATCCTCTATCCCATCCTATCCTCTATCCTATCCAATCATCTATTATATCCTCTATCCTACCATATCTTCTATCCTATCCTATCCTCTATCCTATACTATCCCCTATCCTATCCTCTATCCTATCCTATTCTCTGTCCTATCCTCTACCCTATCCTATCCTCTATCCTCTCCTATCCTCTATCCTATCCTATCCTCTATCCTATCCTATCCTCTATCCTATACTATCCTCTATCGTATAATATCCTCTATCCGATCCTATCATCTATCCTGTCCTATCCTCTATCCTCTCCAATCCTGTATCCTATCCTATGCTCTATCCTATCCTATGCTATAATATCCTCTATCCTGTAGTATCCTCTATCCTATCCTATCCTCTATCCTATTGTATCCTCTATCCTATCCTATCCTCTATCCTATCCTATCCTCTATCCTATCCTCTATCCTATCCTCTATCCTATCCTCTATCCTATACTCTATCCTATCCTCTATCCTATCCTCTATCCTATCATATCCTCTATCCTATCCTATCCTCAACCCTATCCTATCCTCAATCCTATCCGATCCTCAATCCTATCCTATCCTCTATCCTATCCAATCCTCTATCCTCTCCTCTATCCTACCCTATACTCTATCCTATCCTATCCTCTATCCTATCCTATCCTCTATCCTATCCTATCCTCTATCCTATAATATCCTCTATCCTATCCTATCCTCTATCCTATCCTATCCTCCTTCCTAACCTATCCTCGATCGTATCGGATCCTCTATCCTATCGTATCCTCTATCCTATCACATCCTCTATCCTATCGTATCCTCTATCCTATCCCATCCTCTATCCTATCCTATCGTCTATCCTATAATATCCTCTATCCTATCCAATCATCTATCCTATCCTCTATCCTATCCTATCCTCCATCCTATCCTATCCTCTATCCTATCCTATCCTCTATCCTATCCTATCCTCTATCCTATCCTATCCTCTATCCTATCCTATCCTCTATCCTATCCTATCCTCTATCCTATCCTATCCTCTATCCTATCCTATCCTATCCTATCATCTATCCTATTGTATCCTCTATCCTATCGTATCCTCTATCCTATCACATCCTCTATCCTATCGTATCCTCTATCCTATCCCATCCTCTATCCTATCCTATCGTCTATCCTA